>NW_017682385.1:3718-9974 GCF_001879085.1 Nicotiana attenuata | reverse complement strand
TCTTTTAACTGCTTAACCATGCGAGCCCGTTCTTCTGCATTTTTAGCCAATTGTCTCCAAACCCCAACTAATTCCTTTTCTGCTTTGTCGAGGTCAAAACTGTAATCATTCACCTTTTGCCTTAGATTTGCTATAAGCTTTGTATCTTTGGCACTTCTGACAGGGTTGTCGGCCTCTAGCTTCATCTTTTGTATTTGGGCTCGTAAAACTTCATTCTCCTTGGCCAATTGTTTTCTCTCCCCTTCGTCAGCCGCGGCTTGCAAGCTATTTTCAAATCGGAGGTCTTGGACCTATTTTTCCAACGCTCTTATGCGGGCCCTGTACTCGTTTTCTTTAGCTAACCAAGCCCACTGTTCTTGTGATGAATCAACAAATTCCTGGATGTGAGGTCTTTTGGCCGGTCTTCCGAATGCAACGTCCCTTCTATACCAAGCCTGATAATCAGGCGACACCTCTCCTTTGGCTCGATCCCGGACACAAGTGTTTGCCGCCAAATATTGACATTCGCTCCAAACTTGGCGGACCATTGCTTCAGGAAACTGGCCATCAGGGCTAATCTCAACCACTTGCAAGCTAAGATCATCATCCTTGGGTACTATCTGGCATCTCCCCAGTTGCCTCAACACTCGATACGGTGCGTAAGGCTGAATCTAAGCCCCATCAGGAGAAAGTGTGGTCGGGCTGCCGACATATATACGACTTCATCAACAGGTAGCTATCACAGTGTCCACTCTATTTGGCCAGCAGTGAGGGACCGAAAATATGTTGTCCAACCCGTGACCCCTTCTGGCAATTTGACCCCTTTAGTTCTTGTGTAAAATTCTTCTATGCATGTTTTTTCTGGAGACCCATAGCTCAAAAACTGAGGGCGATGATACAGATGCTCAATCATCCACATTTGTAATAATAAGTTGCACCCCTCGAAGAAAGTTTCCCCGGCTTTACAAGTTGTAAGAGCACGGAAGATGTCGGCCAATACCATAGGTGCAAGTGTACTTTTGGCTTGAGTGATTAACGTGCTGACAACCCCAGCTATTTTTATGTCAATGTTCCCATCCTTCCTTGGAAATTAAAAGCCCCAAGAAAGCTACCATAAAAGCGAAACATCGATGCTCCTCCCACTTCTGGCGGTTTCCTTTGCTACATATCTTACTTTCCGGGTTGTTGAACCCCCCAATATGACCATAGCGATGATATATGAAGCTTAGAGTACAAAAGCCATTTGCGAGGTCTGTGTTATGGACGGCCCTGACTATTTTCAAGGAGTCTAAAAACTTGTGTACAGCTACAACTCTGGGAGCAACCAAGTACTTGTGCCTCAACGGAACCTCAGCCTTCCCAATGTAGCCAGCTATTTCCTCCAATGTCGGGGTAAGCTCAAAATCCGAAAAATGGAATACATTATGTGCTGGGTCCCAACATGTAACCAGTGCTCTAATAATATCTCCCCGAGGCGCGATATCAAGCAAACCGGTAAGCCCTTTCAAATGTTTCTTGACCGCATCTTGCCCTTCTTTGCCCAAATCGTTCCACCATAGACGTAACTCCAAAGGGATTTTATGCATGATTGAAAAGGGTTCATTTTGGGTCGTGCTCATCCTGCACATTTATTAAGGGGATTTAATAACTTATTTGTCCTAAAAAGAAAAGCAAGTGGCACTATTTTCGTTCGAATTTCCAATTTCAAAACAAACGGCCGGTTTTGGCAGTTACGGCCTTTCAGCACCTCGGGGAGAAGACTTTAAGGCTGTACCCGTTGACCGTTGGGAAATGACTCAAGATGGCCGTTTTTGCACAAACAGCCTTCCGGCGCCCGTTTGGGGACATTCGGCTACTTTGGCGAAACGGCATCACCTGATTTATTTATAACAAAAACAAAAATAACATTGACATTTTTTGGCCATTTTTGCAAAGGGGAGGTTGGTCCCGATGAGGGTTGCCTACGTATCTCACATCCGGTGAGAATCAAACCAGCGTAGTTCGGGCAAATAAACCTAATTATTTTGAAAACATCCCTAATTGAAAAATAACCTTTTTTTTTGGTTTTTTTTTTGTTGGCAAATTCACTTTTCTGAAAGCAAGACTCTTTTTATATTTTCTTTTTTAGTGGCAAATAAAATGAACTAATTTGAAAATAGAACCCTTCTGTTTTTCTTTTCCATTGGCAAACAAAAACTACTTTTCATCTTTTCTTTCATTTTCAAAAATCCGGCAGCATTTCGGCACTACTTGGCCATTTTTTTTTTCTAGTATAGGTAATTAACTCTCCACACTGCTATTTGCTCTTTTCTCCCTCTTTGTTTTTCCAAATATTTAAAGCCGGTCAGCATGTGAGTCCAAACAGATAAATGCACAAGTAGGATGCATCAGGATGGTCCATTATTTCGGGTACACCTGTCCTAGACGGACCCAACCCCTGTGTTGAGTCCCTTAAGTCAAAATGCACGTGATGCAGATAAGCGCTCCTACTAGGGATCCCGCATGAAGTCAAGTTCTTCTAGGTTTAAAACCTGGGTATGTGTTCTAGACTGTGTACCCGAGCGGAAAACTCGAGTCGAGGAGGGGGCTACGTACCGGGAACCAAAAGGCCATCCGACTTAGTAACTTGTCCGGCCTCTTTCTATTTCAGGGTATTGACACTAACAGAATAGGGAGTCTCAACCAGTAAGCACATCCCCGGAGGTAAGAACAGAAGGGTTTCGGCACAGTTTATATATACAATTCAGATAATATCAAAGCGGTAAAAAGCAACATTTTGCACATTTAGCCAAATACAACAATATACTTAAGCTCGAATTCTGAACCCTGAATCGAAGTTCTGGGTGTTCTTCCCCAGCAGAGTCGCCAGAGCTATCACACCTCCTTTTTTACACACCTACCCCGAAGGATAAAGTATAAGGGAGTTTTTCCATTTAAAGTGACATTATTCGAAATGAGATTATTTATTTATTTTTAGAGTCGCCACTTGGGATAGGATTGGCTTTTGGTGTCCCAAGTCACCGATTTAATTTAAATCCCAAATCGAGGAAAATTTTCGACTTCCCAATTGGAATCTGCGAACCAGAAATTCTGAATAAGGAATTCTGTTGACCCGAGGGAAGGTGTTAGGCACCCCCGGATCCCGTGGTTCTAGCACGGTCGCTTAAATTATTATAAATGGCTAAAAATCTAATTTTTGCACATGTTCAAACCTATAGTGCACTTTTAAGATTATTTACCGCTTTCAGTTATTTTTACGAAAGTGAACGCCGTTTAAGAGCGTGTTCTTGGATCACGTCACATGAAATGCACCCGGATCCTCGACACCTCTTATTCAACGTTTTGGGATTTGGATTTGGGTTGCATGAAATGCACACCCGAATTTAGGAAGATAATATTATTAAAATAACGCGCCTACAGCAACTACGCGCTCATAATTATTTTCCTAAGGCTAATGCCTTAATCATTAGGAATTAACACCCAATATTACTACTTCAAACGAACAACTGGCTCTCGAGTGATTAAACATAGCTAAATTGCTATTTGAAGTGAAAAAATAAAAAATAAAAATCCATAAAACGATACGACAACCAACAAGCAAACACATAAAACCCAAATTCAACTTTGTTACAAAAATCAGACTTCAACAAAAATACCACAACTTTGAATCAAAATTATATATACATACAATAATACATACAAATAGAGACAAACCCCCATATGCATATAGTATTGAACCATCAGTGATTTAAGAGTGGACATTAAGGATTTCTAACCTTTTTTGTTGCGACAATAATATGAGCTTCAGCTATGAAAATTGACGCCGACAATGACGCTCCAACCAAGATCGCTGGCCAGAGCTCGAACGATGACCTCGATTCGCCCTCAACTAACTCGACCAAAACGGGGTAGTAAAGTCGGACCTTGCTGGGGTTAATTATAGAGGAAAACAGTTAGTTTTGTGGCTGATTTCTGAGCAGATTCTAAAGCTGTTTTCGAGCTATTTCGCAGGTGATTTTGCTTCTCTTTTAGTTGGATTTTTGCTGAGCTTTGGGGCTGAGTTTCAATGGGGTTGGGAGGCTGTTTGGAGATGGTTCTGGGGACTCAACAGCGGCTGGTTTTGGTGCCAAAAAAATGCTGTTTTGGGAGTGTTATTTTGCCGGTGTTTGGTGTTAGTTTCAGCTGGGTTTCATGGTCATTTATGGAGGAGGAAGGGGATGGTTTAGACTGGTTCTCACATGGTGGAGAAGATTTTGATCTCTGTTATGAGGAAAAGAGGTCGACGAGAAAGTGGGGGCCAATTCTCAGCTCTTCGTTGTGCGTTTTTTGAGCGTGAAGCTCTGTTCTCAATGGGAACGAAGGGGTTTTTTTTTCTTTTTTTGGTGTCTATAGGGTGCATTCATTTATAGGGGTAGGGATTAGGTTTATATTTTGTGTATTTTGCCACTTAGTCCCTAGGTCTTTTTGTGTTAAGTCCTTAGGGTCTGTTTATTTATTTTTTGTCCCAAAGAAGAGTCTAGAAGGGTCCTTAGGCTTAATGGACTAATCCAAATTGGGCCAAGAACTGGGTTCTAAAACTCTTAAAATTGTGATCCGACACCTTAATTGACTCATTTTAAAATAAGATAAAAAAATACTACACAATGCAAAAACTAACATTAATTAATTAAACTAAACATGAAACTATTTTTTTTGTATTTTCGAAATTATATAAAGATAAAAATAGGGTACTATTTTTGCATTTTTTCAAATTTATGACAAATACATAAACTACAATATTTTTTTTGTAATTTTCATTTCTGATAATAAAATAAAGTAAAGAAGTCAAAAATAGTTGAAATAGCTATATTAGGCCTACATTAAATATTTACACGCTAAAAATGGGTAAAATTTCGGGGAGGGTCAAAAATCACATGTCAACAAAAATCAGTAGGCAAACTGATTAGGTCTCTATCACCTCGCTTTAACACGATGCTGCATACATTCTATTTGCTCACCTAGATATCCTGCTCTAGGACCTTTGGAGATGTCTGAAATCTTGATGTTTGAGATGTGCTGTTGTTTGCTTATTTGTGGAGGTAAACGTGAGCCACCTTAATTGTTCTTTACCTGACAGTCCTAATTGTTTTGATTGTCGCCTAGATTTTTCTCCTTTAAGTACCTTAGGAAAGTCTAGAACTACCTAAACTAGAGGTCCTAAATACCTCCAGGGCCACAAGGAAGGGACGGGTAATGCACGCATAGAGTTCGTTCAATTAAAAGAGCTTATATAACCACTAAGGGGAGGGTAATTGGGTAGTAAAAGGATATGATGACCTGTGCACTAATGCCACGTGTAACCCCTCTAGTTGAGGAAGGCTTACCGGGTATTGTACAGATGTGATCATGTAGGCTAAAAAACCTAGGAGCCTTTTTACCCCTTGTTTTAAAATGTAATTTGTCTAGTTTGCTTTATCTGTTTATAAGATTAATTCGCATAATTTGAGTTCGGTCGGGACCCACCATTGTGGACCGCGAGGGGTGCCTAACACCTTCCCCTCAAGGTTATTTCGAGCCCTTACCCAAGTCTCTGGTAATGCAAACCAGTTTTCTAAGTTACTTGCTTTAGGTGCCCTAACGCACCTTAAATTCGTTAGGTGGCGACTCATCAAATTCCATACCCAACTTCTAAAAGGAGAATAAGTTGTTCCCAATGAATGTCGAAACCCGGACTCCGCGAGGAAAAAGACGGCGCGACAGCATGGCGACTCTGCTGGGGATATGTTGCTCCCAAACGCACATGCAAGTATACGTGGTCGACAAGTAATATAATGATAAGTTGAATGTCGAACCCACAGAGACTTGTGTAAACTGCTCACTAAATCACTAAAATTGTTATTCAATCCAGCTAAAATCAAAGTCCAATAATATGATTATATTATACTACGATTGTAAATACTAACTAAATTATCAAGTAACGAGTTGATTGTTGTGTATTCAGTAGAGACAAGTATTCCAGGGTTGTGATCGATTCACCATTCGTATTGTGTTCTAATTAACTCTCCCTTTCATATAATTCACTCATGATTGCAAAGTAATCGATAAATGCTCTCATAGCCTTCTGCCGAAGTACTACTCACCTATTCTCAATAGATTAACGCCTATATTCCTATGAAATCCATCTATTAAGAATGCATTAAGATCACGATATTTAATTAAGCACGGTGACTAGGTATATTCCTATCCTAACCACAAATCCGCTCCCCCTAAGGGTTAAGATCATGCTCTCTTCAATTCT
>NW_017682385.1:0-3710 GCF_001879085.1 Nicotiana attenuata | reverse complement strand
AGGGAGCAAGGGTATTCTCTAAGGTTGACCTTCGATCGGGCTATCACCAGCTGAAGATTAGGGATTCAGACATTATGAAAACGGCTTTCAGGATGAGATATGGGCACTACGAGTTTCTAGTGATGTCCTTCGGGCTGACTAATGCCCCAGCCGCATTCATGCACTTGATGAACAGTGTATTTCGGCCGTATCTGGATTCTTTTGTGATCGTGTTTATTGATGATATTCTGGTGTACTCGCGTAGCCAGGAGGAGCACGCGCAGCACCTGAGGGTGGTATTACAGAGATTGAGAGAGGAGAAGCTTTATGCGAAGTTCTCTAAGTGTGAGTTCTGGCTTAGTACTGTGACTTTTCTGGGACACGTGGTGTCCAGTGATGGTATTCAGGTTGACCCAAAGAAGATCGAGGCGGTGCAGAGTTGGCCCAGACCGTCCTCAGCTACTGAGATCCGGAGTTTCCTCGATTTGGCGGGTTATTACCGCAGGTTCGTTCAGGGTTTTTTATCTATTGCTTTGCCTTTGACGAAGTTGACACAGAAGAATGCTCCATTTGTGTGGTCGGATGAATGCGAGGAGAGCTTCCAGAAGCTCAAGTCGGCCTTGACCACAGCTCTGGTACTGGTATTGCCATCAGCTTCAGGTTCTTACACGGTGTATTGTGATGCTTCGAGAGTTGGGATCGGTTGTGTATTGATGCAGGAGGGTAGAGTTATTGCGTATGCTTCTCGTCAGTTAAAGCCCCATGAAAAGAACTACCATGTTCATGACTTAGAGTTGGCTGTTATCGTTCATGCCTTGAAGATTTGGAGGCATTATCTATATGGTGTATCTTGTGAGGTATATACGGACCATCGCAGTCTTGAGCACTTGTTTAAGCAGAAGGATATTAATTTGAGGCAGCGGAGATGGCTTGAGTTACTCAAGGATTATGATATTACCATCCTGTATCATCCCGGGAAGGCCAATGTAGTGGCCGATGCTTTAAGCCGGAAGTCCATTAGTATGGGTAGTTTGACGTACATTCCAGTTAGGGAGAGGCCCCTTGCAGTTGATGTTCAGGCTTTGGCCAATCAGATGGTGAGGTTAGATATTTCCGAGCCCAGTCGGGTGTTGGCTTGTATGGTTTCCCGATCTTCTTTGTACGATCGCATCAGAGAGCGCCAGTATGATGACCCGCATTTGCTTGTCCTGAAGGACAGGGTCCAGCATGATGATGCCAGAGATGTGACCATTGGAGATGATGGTGTGTTGCGGATGCAGGGCCGGATTTGCGTGCCCAATGTGGATGGGCTCCGGGAGTTGATATTAGAGGAGGCCCACAGCTCGCGGTATTCGATTCATCCGGGTGCCGCGAAGATGTACCAGGATTTGAGACAGCATTACTGGTGGAGAAGGATGAAAAAGGATATTGTGAATTATGTGGCTCGATGTCTCAACTGTCAGCAGGTCAAATATGAACACCAGAGACCCGGCGGTGTACTCCAGCGGATGGATATTCCGGAGTGGAAATGGGAGAATATTACTATGGATTTTGTGAGTGGTCTTCCTCGTAC
This sequence comes from Nicotiana attenuata, assembly GCF_001879085.1. Classification (NCBI taxonomy): domain Eukaryota; kingdom Viridiplantae; phylum Streptophyta; class Magnoliopsida; order Solanales; family Solanaceae; genus Nicotiana; species Nicotiana attenuata. The sequence goes on along the minus strand of NW_017682385.1, from coordinate 2,158 downwards.
CTCGAAGAAGTTTGATTCGATTTGGGTGATTGTGGATAGGCTGACCAAGTCCGCACACTTCATTCCTGTATGCACTACTTATTCTTCGGAGCGGTTAGCAGAGATTTTCATCCGAGAGATTGTGCGGTTGCATGGGGTCCCAGTTTCTATTATATCAGATAGAGGTACCCAGTTTACTTCTCAGTTCTGGAGAACATTTCAGCGAGAGTTGGGTTCACAGGTAGAGTTGAGCACAGCATTTCATCCTCAGACGGACGGACAGTCCGAGCGTACTATCCAGATATTGGAGGACATGTTGCGTGCCTGTGTTATTGATTTTGGAGGTTCTTGGGCTGAATTCTTGCCACTTGCAGAGTTTGCTTATAACAACAGCTACCAATCCAGCATTCAGATGGCGCCGTATGAAGCCTTATATGGGAGACGGTGTAGATCTCCGGTTGGTTGGTTTGAGCCCGGCGAGGCTAGATTATTGGGGACAGAGTTAGTGCAGGATGCCTTAGAGAAGGTAAAAGTGATCCAGGAGAGACTTCGTACAGCTCAGTCGCGTCAGAAGAGTTATGCGGACCGGAAGGTTCGAGATGTATCTTATGCAGTGGGCGAGAAGGTCTTGTTGAAGGTTTCGCCTATGAAAGGCGTTATGAGGTTTGGAAAGAAAGGGAAGCTGAGTCCAAGGTTCATTGGACCTTTTGAGATACTTAGGAGGATTGGGGAGGTGGCCTATATGCTTGCTTTGCCACCTAGCTTGTCGGGAGTTCATCCGGTGTTCCATGTTTCTATGCTCCGGAAGTATATTGGGGACCCGTCTCATGTATTAGACTTCAGCACGATCCAGTTGGATGAGGACTTGACCTACGATGTGGAGCCGGTGGCTATTTTGGGTCGTCAGGTTCGAAAGTTGAGATCTAAAGACATAGCTTCGGTGAAGGTACAGTGGAGAGGTCGGCCTGTGGAGGAAGCCACTTGGGAGACCGAGCAGGACATGCGGAGCAGATATCCTCACTTGTTTGAGACTCCAGGTATGTTTCTTGACCCGCTCGAGGATGAGCGTTTGTTTAAGTTGGGGAGGATGTAATGACCCGACCCGTCGTTACGGGAGTTACCGCCCCGTTTCCCCGTTTATTGCTTCTATATGTTTCATTATATGTGTTTAGAGAATTTGAAGTAATTCGGACAGAGTTCGGTTAGAAATGAGACAATAAGTTTCTTTATGAGAAGGATTGTTTGGAAAAGTCAACCGAATGTTGACTTATGAGTTAGAAGGCCCGGAATGGATTTCCGATGATTCGACCAGTTTCGGGAGATGATTATTGACTTAGGAGCGCAATCAGAATTGAATTTGGAGGTCCGGTGTAGAATTAGGCTTGAATTGGCTAAGGTTGGATTTTGGCGAATTCCGGATGGTAGGTGAGATTTTGATCCGAGGGTCGGAATGGAATTCCGAAAGTTGCAGTAGCTCCGTTAGGTGATTTTGGATATGCGTGCAAAGTTTCAGATCATTCGGAGGTGTTTAGGTCGGGTTTTAGATCAAATGCAAGTTTCGGAAGTTTTAGTTTAACTTAGGCTTGAATCCGTGGTAATTCGATGATTTTGGTGTTTATGATAGTGTTTTTATGTTACGAGCAAGTTTGAATGAAGTAATAGAACATATCTGTGCATTTGGTTGAGGTCCCGAGGGCCTCGGGGTGAATTCGGGTGGTTAAACGAGAGTTTTGAGGTGTATTGCAGGTCAGATTTTTGCTGTCATCTGGTGTCTCCGCTTCTGCGGAAATGGACCGCAGAAGCGGGTACGTGGTCGCAGAAGCAGGTACGTGGTCGCAGAAGCGGTCGTTGGCCGGCTAGGGAAATTCCGCAGAAGCGGAAGGTGGCTCGCGCCAGCGGGTCCGCATAAGCGGACACTGTACCGCAGAAGCGGTTTTGAGGGAACCGCAGAAGCGGACTTCGCGTCGCATAAGCGAAGTCCGGGTTTCTAAGTGAAGATCGCAAAAGTGGAAATGTGGCTGCATAAGCGGTCCCGCATAAGCGAAAGCGGGACCGCAGAAGCGAAAACTGGACTGGGCGACAGAAGGGTTTTAAAATAATATTTCATCCGCGACCCTTTCATATTTTTCCTCCATTGTTGACGTTCTTAAGAGCTTTGAACAAGGAAATTCGAGGGTTT
>NW_017682384.1:0-9977 GCF_001879085.1 Nicotiana attenuata | reverse complement strand
CACGTTATAGATACTAGTACCAATAAAGAACTAGTTAGTTGAAAAAAAGATGTACTACTTAATATTTTACAAAATTATTTAATGTAAATTACTTTGTTGAGCTCACAACTTGAAAATAATATTAGTTTACAACAAACAATAACTTTAGTCAAGACGATTCCCAAGTATTTCACATTCTTTGAGTTGAAATAACTCTATTTTTTTTTGGAAAGATCTCCACTATTTATAAAATTTGAATTTGTACTATCAAGAAAAAATTAAGATATATGCATGATACAGACATCAAAATAGTCATACGTTCAATCGTGATTTAGGTCAAAACCTTTGTTTTATTAATTTATCAAATTATGTAATATAGTATAAGTACTATATAATAATACGTGAGTTTTCTTGACGGAGGCAATATTTTTTTTTTTTTAATGATGGGGTTTTAATTGATAAGCATACTACGACAGCATGATCACTATTGCAATATATATTACTTTTATTTTTACGGTATAACCAATGTAATAAAGCTAGACCATAGGTATTGAAGATTCTCGGTATTCATACTTTTGAAAGATATGACATTTGAATTAACGAATGAAAAAGTGGGAAACAAAAAAAATGCACTCACAATTATCTTTAATCTTAATTTTCTCTAAATTCATCTTGCTGCTTTAATTGGGAATCGACCATCACGTCTCCATTCATAAAATATTAATATTTACAGAATCTTAAGATTTTCAAAACATTTGGTTAAATATATATGAAACAAAAAATCTACCGAAATACACAAAATAAATTTATAAATTAAATGAAAAATATAATTAGAAAAAACCTTCTGCACCATGTCCACGGGTGAGGTATTTGTTGACAGCATAAATGTGAAGACGACAATGTTCATGAAAAAAAGAAGATAAAATAGGCGCATACTTCACCTTGATTTTGATCAATTTAAAGCTCTAAACACATATAATTCCTCATATACAAAGACAACACGACACCAATAAATATACCCGTGAACACTCTTAAGATTTACTATTTTGAGTCGTGGAATCAGCCACTAATGCTTGCATTAGGGTAGGCTACCTACATTACACCCCTTTGGGGTGTGACCCTTCTCCGAACCTTGCGTGAACGTGTGGCTATATGCAAAGGCGGATGTAGTGTATGAACTACGGGTTCAACTGAACCCATAACTTTTGATGCGGAGTAAAAATTTATATGTAAAAATTATAAAAATAATAGATATGAACCCATAACTTTAAAAATATAATGGGTTCAATCAGAGGCGAATCTAGGATTTCTAGTACATGTGTGCACTACTAAAAAAAGGAGAAAAAAATGTATTAAGTGAGAATCGATCGCTATTCCTCTTGGTAAATAACTCAACCTTTAATCAAGTGCACCATTCAACCTTCTTGGAACATGGGTGCCAACAGTTAATATTATACCAATTTTAGAAAATATGTACATGAAATATCTAATTTTACGAAAACACCATGGGTTCACGTGCCCCATCTTTTTGCTTATACATCAGCCCCTGGGTTCAATATTAAAAACATTAAAACTGAACCCATAGGATTTAAATTCTGGATTCGCCTACTCCCTTCGCAATTCCCTGTTCCGCTGTTCGCATTTCCCAACCTCTCTTCGCAATTCCCAGTTCGCATTTCCCAACCTCCCTTCGTAATTCCCATAACTGCAGCCTGCAACTTTTTATACTTAGCCGAAAAACAACCCCTTTTCACATCTTTTCAAAACAAAAACTCCCTAGGGCGATTTTTCAAGAACAATTCTTCTTCCAAATCGATTGTAAGTTAATTTTTACTAGTTTCCTTCAATCATTAACATCTTTTAACATGATTTCAACTCAAAATCAATGATTTTCATGGGGGAAATTGGGTGTTTTGGGTAGAACCTAGGTTTTTCAAAAAAGGAGGATTTGGACCTCGATTTGAGGTCCGATTTCAAGGCAAATTATATATTTGAGTTCATAGGTGAATGTGTAGTCGGGTTTTGGTTCGAACCTCGGGTTTTGACCATGTGGACCCGGGGCTGATTTTTGACTTTTTGGGAAAAGCTTTAGAAACCTTATTTTCATGCATTAGAAATTGTTTATTTAGCATTCATTGATATAATTAAGTAACTTGTGACTAGATACGAGTGAATTGGTGGTGGAATCACGAGGTAAAGCTATAGTTGAGGCTTGAACTGTGTTCGTGGCATCGAGGTAAATGCTTGGTCTAACCTTAGCTTGAGGAATTAAGAGTTGTGTCCTATTTGCTATGTGTTATTTGTTGAGTACGACGTATAGGCATGGTGACGAGTATCAATACGTTGGTGTCAAGCATGACCGTGGGTCTTATACTATGATTAATGTGACTCCGTTTGTATTGTTCATGCCTTATGTGATGATCTCTATTGTTGAGCAAGGCTTGTGGAAGTAATATTGGTATTTGAATAGTGAAGAGCGTTGACTCAAGTTGTAAAATGAACTGTGGAAGTATGATTGGCACTTGAACCTTATAGAGCATTGGCTCAAGTGTGAAGTGAGTTGTGAAGTAAATGTGGAAAGGAAAAGAGAAGAGGGTTATTATATTGTCTCCCTGGCCGGGATGTTGGTGTTTTGATATTGTTCCCTCGCTGGGAATTGATTGTTGTACTATTGTTCCCTTACCGAGATTTTACTGTGATTTCATTTATATCCTTACCTTTATTTCTTGTGATTTCTTATGACTGAGTACTGGTGTTAGCTGAGGTAGTTAGATGTTGGAACAAGTTTGGTTATAGTAGTTTCCCCCATACTGTCGATTCCCTTGCCGGGATAGTGTAGTTCCTTATTGATCCCTTGCCGGGACTCTTGTTATGGTTGTTGTTGATTGTATATGTGGATCGAGTTGCATGCCGCAACAATGATATATTTGGATCGAGTTTCATGCCGCAACAATGATATATTTGGATCGGGTTGCACGCCGCAACAATGATATATTTGGATCGGGTTGCACGCCGCAACAATAATATGATCGGATCGGGTTGCACGCTGCAACAGTGATAAATGATATGGATCGGGCTGCACGCCGCAGCAATGTTGTTACATGTTGGGATCGGGTTGCGTGCCGCAACAATTGTTGATACCAAGTGTTTATGGATTGGATACAAGTTCCTTATTGTTTCACTGTGAATCCTTGTCACGACCCCAGTTCGCCCTCCGTGAACATGTCGTGATGGTACCTAGTCCCTACGACTAGGTAAGCCTAACAATGCGGAAAAACAACATAACTTGCGGAATAATTAATTAAAACTGAGCAACTAAAAGAAAGTTGTATATAAATGCCGCTCGGCATATACAACTCAAAAATGCGGAAGTCTACAATACCATCCCAAAACCCGGAAACTCACGGGAACACAAGCTAGAAGAAGTACTGTAAATGCTCTAATCTCCAGAATGTCTACATCAAGGGTACGACAGAAGGCTAACTACTACAGATAGAGTAAAGAAGGAGACTCTTCGGTCTGCGGACGCGGCAGATGTACCTCGAATTCTCCGTAGCTCTCCCTGCCTCAAGGATAGTGCGCCTGGGTGGAGGTTCCTGGATCTGCACATGAAAAACATGCGCAGAAAGGGCATGAGTACACCACAGCTCAGTAAGTGCCAAGCCTAACCTCGGTCGGGTAGTGACGAGGAAGGTCAGGGCCCTACTGAGATAAAAATATGATAATAAGCCTTGCAACAGTATGAAGTAAACAAAAATAATGAATAAACTATGAAGTAAGACAAGTTATACGAAGCAACAATAACACGCAGAGGATAAGGGTACACAAAGTAAAATAGCTCAATATCAGTACCAACAACGAGGATCTCCCAAGATACCGTCCTGTAGTCCATTTCATCAACTGTTCGAGGAGCTCCCGGGATACCGTCCCGTTGTCCAGCATATGAGTATATCCGAAGGATCTCCCGGGATACTGTCCCGTAGTCCAACTATCAATGTGCGGGGGTTCTACCGGGAATCTAACCCGTAGTCCCAAAGTAGAAGTGCAGGGGGATCTACCGGGAATCTAACCCGTAGTCCCAAAGTAAACAAACAAGGGGGAGCTACCGGAATCCCACATCCATAGTCCCAATGTAAATGCGCAACCACAACCAGAAGATATTCAGAAATGAAGTACAAAAATACAAGCAACAGGTAGTACTAGCCTAACATGCTTCACGTAGAACAGTCAGGGCAACTTAAGCAAATAGGCAATTTAAATCAACTAAACATGCTTTTCTAATCTAACACAGGTTATAATTGCAAGTAGAATAAAGCAAATACGAAAGAAACTCAGTCTCAATATCTTAAGTAAAAACCGGGTTTTCAACAATTAGCTCAAGTACGCGCTCGTCACCTCACGTACAAGGCATTCAATTACCAAATATCATATCCTAAGGGGGAAAGTCCCCAACACAAGGTTAGACAAGCCACTTACCTCGAACCGGCACAAAAATCAACTAGAAACCACGCCTTTGCCACGAGTATCCGACTCCAAATGGCCCAAATCTATTCAATTCAATTACATATCATAAATAACATTGCAAGCAACTGATTCTACTATTTAATTTAAAGCTAAGACGCGAATTTAGGTAAAATAACCAAAATGCCCCTCAGGACAACGTCTCGGAACCGGATAAATTTTACATTTTCACAATCCTCGTACTCTCACGAGTCTAATCATATAAAAATCTCCCAAATCGAACGTCAAACACCCACTCAAAACTCAAAATTTCGGCCTAAGAAGTTTCTTCCAATTTTTCCCAATTTTTGATCCTCAATTCGAATTTAAATGGTGGATTTAACTACATATTGATGGAATATAACTAGAAAGGATTAGAGAAACGTTACCCAGTGATCTCCTCTTCAAATCCCTCTCAAAATCGCCCTCTCCCGAGCTCCAATTTGATTTTTCCAACTTTTGAAACTAAACCCTCGAATTTCATATTTCAGTCCAGCGAGTTCCGCTTCTGCGGTCAAGGGACCGCATAACATGTGCCGCTTCTCCGGCTTTCATTAAGGACTCCAATTTCCGCATCTGCGGTCTTGATCTAGCAGATGCGGTTCCGCTTCTGCAGAAAATCCACCGCATTTGCGGAAGCTGCTGAACCACCCTAAACCCGCTTCTGCGGTTTCCTTAGCCGCATCTGCGGTTCCCAAACTGCAGATGCGAAAATACCAGAAGCAGCAAAAATCTGCCATCTCTCAACTTCAAAAATCTTTCCGACAACCATCCAAAATCATCCCGAGGCCCCCGGGGCCTCAACCAAAAGCACCAATAACACCTAATACCTTATTCAAACTTGTACCAATCCTTAAACCACCTAAAACAACGCCGGAAACTCGAATTAATCAATGATTCAAGCCTAAGAACTTCAAATTCTCACAAAACACGCTTTCGATCAAAAACCTAACCAAAACACGTCCGAATGACCTGAAATTTTGCACACACATCCCAAATGACATGACGGAGCTACTGCAACTTCCGGAATTCCATTCTGACCCTCGGATCAAAATCTCACTATCGGACCGAAAACTTCAAAAATTCAAACTTCGGCATTTCAAGCCTAAATCAGCTACGGACTTCCAAAACACATTCCGAACACGCTCCCAACCCCCAAATCACCTAACGGAGCTAACGGAACCATCAAATTTCCATTCCGAGGCCGTCTTCACGCTGTTCTGATTACGGGCAACTTTCCAACACTTAAGCTCTCATTTAAGGACTAAGTGTCGCAGAACTCTTCGAAACTCAAAACCGAACGTCTCGGCAAATCAAAATAGCGGAAATAAACTTGGGGAAAACAGTTAATAGGGGATCAGGGCATTAATTCTTAAGGCGACCGGCCGGGTCGTGACATCCTCCTACACTTAAACATTCGTTCGTCCTCGAACGAGCATAAAGACATACCTGAAGTAGTGAAAAGATGAGGGTAACTGCTGCGCATATCCTGCTCGGTCTCCCAGGTCGCCTCCTCGGCCAGGTGACCCTGCCATTGAACCTTTACTGAAGCAATGTTCTTTGACCTCAACTTTCTGATCTGCCTGTCCAATATAGCCACTGGCTCCAACATAGGATAAATCCTTGTCCAACTGGACTGAACTGAAATCCAACACGTGCGACGGGTCACCGTGATGCCTCCGGAGCATCGAAACATTAAATACCAGATGAACCCCGGCCAAACTGGTAGGTAAAGCAAGCTCATAAGCAACCTCCCCAACTCGCCTCAAAATCTCAAAAGGTCCAATAAACCTCGGACTCAACTTCCCTTTCTTCCCAAATCTCATAACGCCTTTCATAGGCAAAACCCGAAGCAGAACCCGCTCTCCGACCATATATGAAACATCACGAACCTTCCTGTCCGCGTAGCTCTTCTGTCTGGACTGGGCCGTACGGAGTCTATCCTGAATCACCTTAACCTTCTCCAAAGCGTCCTGAACCAACTCTGTGCCCAAAAGCTTGGCCTCACCCAGTTCAAACCACCCCACCGGGGATCTACACCTCCTACCATATAAAGCCTCATACGGCGCCATCTGAATGCTGGACTGATAACTGTTGTTGTAAGCAAACTCCGCCAATGGCAAGAACTGGTCCCAAGACCCTCCAAACTCGATCACACACGCACGGAGCATATCCTCAAGAATCTGAATAGTGCGCTCGGACTGTCCGTCCGTCTGGGGGTGAAATGTTGTGCTCAACTCCACCCGAGTACCCAACTCCTGCTGAACGGCTCTCCAGAACCGTGATGTAAACTGAGTACCTCTGTCAGAAATAATAGAAACTGGAATACCATACAGACGGACGATCTCCCGGATACAAATCTCCGCCAACCGCTCCGATGAATAAGTGGTACACACAGGAATAAAATGAGCGGACTTGGTCAGCCGATCCACAATAACCCAAATGGCATCAAACTTCTTCAAGGTCCGTGAGAGTCCAGATACAAAGTCCATGGTGATGCGCTCCCATTTCCACTCCGGAATCTCTATCTGCTGAATCAACCCACCCGGTCGCTGTTGCTCATACTTCACCTGCTGGTAGTTGAGGCATCTAGACACATACCCAACTATATCCTTCTTCATACGCCTCCACCAATAGTGCTGCCTCAAGTCCCGATACATCTTCGCGGCACCCGGATGGATGGAATACCGCGAACTATGGGCCTCTGCTAAAATCAACTCTCGAAGCTCATCAACATTGGGCACACAAATCCGACCCTGCATCCTCAATACCCCGTCATCTCCAATGGTCACATATCTGGCATCACCATGCTGAACCTTTTCCTTAAGGACAAGCAAATGAGGGTCATCATACTGCCGCTCCCTGATACGATCAAATAAAAAAGACCGAGAAACCACACAAGCTAGAACCCGACTGGGCTCCGAAAGATCCAATCTCACAAACTGGCTGGCTAAGGCCTGAACATCCATCGCCATAGGCCTCTCTGAAGCTGGTAAATATGCCAAACTCCCCAAACTCTCCGCCCGGCGACTCAAGGCATCCGCCACCACATTGACCTTGCCCGGGTGATACAGAATAGTAATATCATAGTCCTTCAGCAACTCTAACCATCTCCTCTGGCGCAAATTTAGATCCTTTTGCTTGAACAGGTGCTGCAAACTCCGGTGGTCAGTATAGATCTCACAAGGCACACCGTACAAATAGTGACGTCAGATCTTCAAGGCATGAAAAATAGCAGCTAACTCAAGGTCGTGGACAAGGTAGTTCTTCTCATGTATCTTCAACTGTCTGGACGCGTAGGCAATCACTCTACCGTCCTGCATCAACACCGCTCCAAGGCCAACCCGTGAGGCATCCAATAAACTGTATAGGACCCCGAACCAGTAGGCAATATCAAAATAGGGGCTGTAGTCAAAGCTGTCTTGAGCTTCTGAAAGCTCGCCTCACACTCCTCCGTCCACTGAAATGAGGCACCCTTCTGGGTCAATCTAGTCATAGGGGCTGCAATCGATGAAAACCCATCCACAAAACGACGGTAGTAGCCCGCCAAACCAAGCAAACTGCGAATCTCTGTAGCTGAGGACGGCCTGGGCCAACTTTGCACGGCCTCTATCTTCCTCGGATCCACTCGAATGCCCTCACTCGAAACCACATGGCCTAAGAATGCCATAGAACTCAACCAAAACTCACATTTTGAGAACTTTGCATATAATTTCTTCTCTCTCAGGGTCTGAAGCACGGTCCTCAGGTGCTGCTCATGATCTTCCCAACTTCAGGAATACACCAGAATATCATCAATAAAAATAATAACGAACGAGTCGAGATATGGCCTGAACACACTGTGCATCAAATGCATGAAAGCTGCTGGGGCATTGGTCAGCCCAAATGACATAACAAGGAACTCGTAATGACCATACCGAGTCCTGAAGGCAGTCTTCGGGATATCTGGCTCTCGAATCTTCAAGTGATGGTAACCTGAGCGCAAGTCAATCTTAGAAAACACCTGTGCGCCCTAAAGCTGGTCAAACATATCATCAATACGAGGCAAGGGATAACGGTTCTTCACTGTAACCTTGTACAACTGGCGATAATCAATACACATACGCATGGAACCATCCTTTTTCTTCACAAACAAGACAGGAGCACCCCACGGTGAAACACTGGGGCGAATAAAACCCTTATCAAGCAATTCCTGCAACTGATCCTTCAACTCAGGAGGAGCCATACGATACGGAGGAATGGAAATGGGCTGAGTGCCGGCAACAGATCAATGCCAAAATCAATGTCTCTATCGGGCGGCATGCCCGGAAGATCAGCTGGAAACACATCGGGATAATCCCGTACCACTAGGACTGAATCAACAGAAGGGGTATCAGCACTGACATCTCTCACATAAGCTAAATACGCGGCACACCCCTTCTCAACCATACGCTGAGCTTTAAGAAAAGAGATAACTCTACTGGGAGTGTGATCTAAAGTACCACTCCACTCAACACGTGGAATACCTGGCATAGCCAGCGTCACGGTCTTGGCATGACAATCAAGAATAGCAAAATGGGGACACAACCAGTCCATGCCCAAGATAATGTCAAAATCAACCATACCGAGTGACAATAAATCTGCTCTAGTCTCAAAACCACGAATAGTAACCAAACATGACTGATAAATGCGGTCCACAACAAGAGAATCCCCCACAGGAGTAGAAACATAAACGGGGGCACTCAAAGAATCCCGAGGCACACCCAAATGCGGAGCAAAGTAAGAAGACACATANGAAACTAAAGAATATCCTTTTAAATTTTTGTGAAAATAATTTTCAATATGTTTATATTTTGTAGTTATATTAAATAAAGTACAAGGACGAACATCATAAATATTGGACTATATTTACAACAATATGTTTTCTTACACGAGTAACTATATATTGCAACTTTAAGAGAGATATCAATATCGACAACAAGAGTTCTGGTTATGGCAGAGCAACCAAAGTATTAGAAGGAAACATACACAAAAAAATATCGTCTATAAAGAAGTGTTCGGTAAGATACCATCACATTAGATATCTTTAGACTACAATAGATAATTATCTACTTAACATGACTAAAATTGATCATTTGTGCAAGTTGTAATGATGTCCTTTCATTTGAATTCACGTACTAGGCTAATGTAACAATATTTTTCGGTATTTAGATGATTTTTGTATTATTATATATAAAAAATTTCTCATTAAGTAAATTTATTATTCCTTCATATAAATAAATATTTAAACCATCATGTGTCATTATTAACGTGCAACACACGTTTATAGATACTAGTACCAATAAAAGAACTGTTGAAGAAAAAAAAGATGTACTCTAATATTTTACAAAATTATTTAATGTAAATTACTTTGTTGAGCTCACAACTTGAAAATAATATTAGTTTACAACAAACAATAACTTTAGTCAAGACGATTCCCAAGTATTTCACATTCTTTGAGTTGAAATAACTACTATTTT
>NW_017682383.1:7293-9978 GCF_001879085.1 Nicotiana attenuata | reverse complement strand
GGTAAATCGGATTTTGGTTGATGGAGGATCCTCAGTGAACATTTTGCCAATCCGCACTGTGAAAGAACTTGGTATTCCCATAAACGAACTCATAGAAAGTCGTGTGATGATCCAAGGATTCAACCAAGGGGAGCAAAGAGCCATATGCGCGATTAGGCTGGGAATCACTATTGAAGATATGCAATCAAGTGCATGGCTGCATGTGATCGACGCGAAGACTTCATATAATGTTTTGCTTGGGATGCCTTGGATACATGAGAATAAAGTAGTTCCATCTACCTACCATCAATGTTTAAAATACTACGAGGGTGAAGTCGAGAAGACAGTAGTTGCTGATGATGAGCCATTCACCGAGGCTGAGTCACACTTCGCCGGTGCAAAGTTCTACTTGAAGAACCGCATTGTGAAGGAGATGAAAGCTGATGATGGCATGAAAAACAAGAATAAAGAGCCCTTAACTAAAATAGAAGAGGTGACTACTGGTGAACCCAAAGCTGCTAGTAAGGAGGTACAACCCAACGCGAATAAATCTTATAGAGGGAATGTTACATCTCATGGCAAGAAAGTAAGTCCGGCGCTCCAATATGTCCCTAAAAGGAGGAAACATGAAAGTGAATCATCTAATCGCCAAGCCAACATGCTAAAGGAGTTAACTCTTCCGGTCAAACAAATTGAGGCAGTAAAGTCGTCCTCAATGCCATTTGTAGGGTTTGTAGCCCAAAATCGTTTGTAGAATGTGGCACTCCCTACAAAGCGAACAGATGAAGGTTTTGACCCTAACGCTTACAAGCTATTTGCAAAAGCTGGATACAATCCCAATGAGCCGTCAAAGTTAGGGAAGCTTCCATCGGAAGCTGCAACGAGGAAACCACGTGAAGGTTTGGGATACAAGCAACTGTCACCAGTGCACATCTCAATAAGAAGGGCGAGCAACAACTATATCACTGTAGAAGATGAATCAGCCGCTTCTAACAAGCCTTCTGTCTTTAATCGACTTGGAAGATCACCTGTGAGGACCTCCGTGTTTGAAAGATTGGGTCCACTAAAGAAGGGGAACAAGTCCCGGAGAAATTTTCAAAGCATATGAACACCCGCTTCACCCGAAATCCAGGAGATCTCTAAGGATTTCCAAAGTTTGGTTCCTACTAGAATGAGGCGACAAACAAAACTTGTGGTTTCATCTAAAGAAGTACTAAAGGTAAAGCCATATACTGTGGTCTATACTAAGGAACGTGATGAAGACGAAGAAAGTATAGGTTCTTCGTATCATGTTACTGTACAAATCAAGAATGGCATTCCATCTTCGATGGAAGATAATGCGGAATTGGAGGATGTTTCGCCGTGTTATCACATATCCTTCAATGATGGGGACCCTCAAGAAGATGAAGATGCGAAAGATGCTCTACCTGAACTTGAAGAAGGAGTGAAGATGACAGTTGATGCCTTAAAAGAAGTTAACCTTGGCACCGATGAAGAACCAAGACCCACCTACCTAAGTGCTTTACTTGAAGCTGACGAAGAGAGCAATTATATTGAATTACTCAAAGAGTTCAGGGATGTATTTGCTTGGAGTTACAAAGAGATGCCTGGCTTGGACCCGAAAGTAGCAGTCCATCACCTTGCAGTCAAAAATGGTGCTCGTCCTGTTAAACAAGCTCAAAGGCGTTTTAGGCCGGACTTGGTTCCCTTGATTGAAACAGAAGTTAACAAACTCATCGAAGCTGGCTTTATTCGTGAATTTAAGTACCCAACATGGGTTTCAAGTATTGTCCCTGTAAGGAAGAAAAATGGCCAGATTCGAGTGTGCGTTGACTTTAGGGATCTTAACAATGCGTGTCCAAAAGATGAGTTCTCGCTTCCCATTCCAGAACTGATGATCGATGCTACTACTGGGTACGAGGCAATGTCATTTATGGACGGTTCGTCGGGCTATAACCAAATACGCATGGCACCAAAAGATGAAGAGCTTACTGCATTCCGTACCCCAAAGGGTATTTATTGCTACAAGGTAATGCCTTTTGGCTTGAAGAACGCTGGTGCTACTTACCAAAGGGCTATGCAGAATATTTTCGACGATCTTCTCCACAAGAATGTCGAATGCTATGTTGATGACTTGGTGGTGAAATCAAGAGAGAAGGGCGACCACATGAAAGACTTGAGGATGGTATTTGAATTGCTCCGGAGGTACCAACTTAGGATGAATCCATTGAAATGTGCCTTTGGAGTTACTTCTGGAAAGTTCCTTGGTTTCATTGTCCGACATCGGGGGATCAAAATTGCTTAAGCCAAAGTGGATGCCATTTTGAAAATGCTTGAGCCTCGAGATATCCATGAATTGAAAAGTCTGCAAGGAAAGCTAGCATACCTTAGAAGATTCATATCAAACCTGGCTGGAGGTGCCAACTGTTTAGTCGCCTCATGAAGAAAGGCATTCCTTTCAAGTGGGACCAAGCTTGTAGCAATGCCTTCGAAAGTATCAAAACCTACTTGATGAAGCCTCCAGTTTTAGCAGCTCCTATACCTGGAAAGCCAATGATACTATACATTGCGGCGCATGAAAGGTCTGTTGGAGCACTTTCCAAAAAAATTGTCAAGAAGAAAATGAAAGACGATGGTACTATTGACAAATAAAGACAAGACGAGTTGAAGGATTTAGACAACTGAAAAGTTGTGTTTGGCGCTAGT
>NW_017682383.1:5332-5778 GCF_001879085.1 Nicotiana attenuata | reverse complement strand
TAAGATGTACCCAATCTATTCTAATAACGCCCACTCAAAAGAAAGTAAAAAATTAACCTTTTTTTGTTACAAATAGCTAATTGGCTAATATTAGTAATAGTTGGCGAATATTAGTAATATTTTATGAATTGGCCAATTTTTGTAATGAGCTACTTATAAATGGACATAGGTGGTAGTTTCCCTATTTTAAATTCAAGATATATTGGTCCAAATAAATATATGGGCTAATACAATTGAATTAATTATATAAGTCCAATATATATGGATTAAATAAATAAGTATTAATCTATCGGGCTAGCCCATTTAATTGGGCTAAAGTAATGAGCCCACTTCATTAAGCCCAAGATGTCATCTTCCTAGAGGCCCAGTTTGGTGCCACGTGTCAAATGACATGGCGCGCCAAGTCAAGCGGAAGAGCCAATAGGATCATGCCACGTGTCAAAATG
>NW_017682383.1:0-1252 GCF_001879085.1 Nicotiana attenuata | reverse complement strand
CTACTGCATTGTTACTTCGTAATAGGATTGGTCTTCGCAGGAATCCAAAAGCAATTGAAATTGCTATTTGGAATTGAGATCACTGGCGGTTAGCTGTCCTTGTCGCCCTACACCAAGTCATTATAGGAAGACTTCCTTTGTCTCCTTATTAAAGAAGTATAAGGAAAAGAAGTGCAGGTTTATACACTCACGTGGACCATTAGAAATAGTGAGTGCTTTGAGCTTGGTAAATAAATCCTTCCATGAAGCTTAACATCCAAAGCTTACCTAACTTGGCAGAAAACATAAATTTTGCTAAACAAATCCTTGGACGTGGGAAGTCAGCAACCTTTATATATTTAAGAAACAAATTGTGATGTGGAGCCTTCATAGCTATTTCTAGCAATTTAATGTTTTACTTCAAGCCTAGTCATTGAAGGTCAACAAGTCTTCAAGTAAGGGGCATTTGTAGGCATACGAAATTTATTGGATTTAAATTCATAAAATTAATTTGGTCTATATTTTAAAGGGAAACTTACACAAATGTCCCAAATAAGTCTCAACTTACAAACCTCTAGCCATTAATCATAGACTTACCAAAACTAGCCAAGCACATATAAAAATTGAAAAACCAAATAAATAAGGTTCTTTCTCTCAAAGAATCACATGCAAAAATCTCCTTCCATATTTTTAAGCGTGAGTAGCAACATTAGATGCAAGACGAAAAGGAATTTCATGGATTACGTAGCAAATAAGGTAATGAAATACAAAAAAATATACAATATTCCAAAACTCTAAGCAAAAAAGGAACTTTTTCAATGGGTATAGTTGAAATTCATTGAAAACATATCGATAAGTCAATATACAAAATTTGAGGAAGATTGGAGGTGATCTGGACTGGTTTTGTATCAAAATTCTTAACTAAATCGAGTTCAAAAAATTCTTCTGCGACACATGTATCAAACATGTATCACGCATGTATCTCACACACAGATATACATGCATATACATGTGATACACAAATGATACAACTATGATACATATGTGATACACAATATGATACACACGTCATTTTTTTTTATGTTCAGTTTTTATTTCGAATTTTCAATTCAAACCACCTCAAAACTTCACCAAATCATTCCAAAACTGAGATTCAAGCTCCTTAAGATGTACCCAATCTATTCTAATAACGCCCACTCAAAAGAAAGTAAAAAATTAACCTTTTTTTGTTACAAATTAAGCTAAATTAGGCTAATATTAGTAAATAGTTAGG
>NW_017682382.1:0-9979 GCF_001879085.1 Nicotiana attenuata | reverse complement strand
AGTTACATGCTTTAATTTTGCTATTAGGGTTCCAGCCCTCTGTTGATTCTGTGATTTCTTGCTTAGGGTTCTCTGATTTTCATGCCTATTGTGTTTTATAGGTCTAATTCTTCATCGTTTACCAAATATCCTGCTAACTTTGTGCATCTCTTCGAATCCCTGACTTGTATATGTTTTCCTTAGAAGTTTTACACTGATTTTTGAATCACTTCCTTATTTGTGAAATGCTCTCCTTACTTAGTACTGATTCCTTGTGATTTTCAATTTCATCCGTGATTCTTTGAACTAATTTGTGTGCACAATATGCTGTCCTTATACTTTCCTTACTTGAAATATTCTGTATACTTTTACTACTCCTATTATGGAAATACCAATCTCAAATAATAATTTTCCTTATTTGATACAATTTGTACCCGTTTGAACTATGACTCCTTAATTGAAGGGAGTCCGAGTTTTTAATTATTTCTAATTGGTATTATTTCCATAACTATGATCAGTCTATATGTATTACCTTATTTTCACTTAACTTGAGAGCTATAAGTACCCCCATTCTCTTTTGCATTACACACTGATACATTGCACATCACACACACGAACACGAACAAAGCTCATTGCTCTGAACTCGCTTTTACACACATAAGCATACTTGGTGTTCTCTCTTGTTTTCTACACATCCTCTCCCACTTTCCTGTTGACTACTGATTATTCAGTCGGCTAAAAGCCAAGTCTGAGTGATCTTTGGGGCGCTGCTCTGTTATTCTACTGCTTTATACATTGTTGATTGTTTGGTCTGCATACTACTGCTTACTTCCCTGCACACTACTGCTCTACACTATCTCATCCTTGACTGGTATGCCCTATATTTGATTTGTAGTATCTAAAACAATATGGTTTTATACATGTTGCACCTTATTTTGTTTCTTCTATGCTTTTACTTATGGTCCTGGTGTTCTTATTGCAACTAGCATGCCCTTGTGTGATTATCCTTCTATTAATCCGGCATGCCTACTGGTTTGCTTAATGCATGTTCTCTCCTACCCCCTAGCCCCAGTACATTCTCAGCATGTGATCATGAGCCCTTTTGGTTGAAACCTGTTGACTGTCTAAGTTTTAAAGTGCTTTCCTTTGGTATCTAGGTGCAATTGTGTTATTACATGTGAACTTCCCTGTTTGTGTTTACTGCCCGGAATTATATGAGGTATTTTGGTTCTGAGTTTTGTCAAAATTGTCCCATTGTTTTTCTTTCAAAGCTGGTTCCACACGGATCGTTTTTTTTTCAATACTGCTTTTCAACTCAATTTCTTTAAAGAAAATTCGATCGCACTCTCACTACTCATAGAGTTTAGGTTCTACCCCCTTTCGTGTAAGCATTGCCTTGGGTACCTTTGAGTGCCCATTGAACTTTGATGCACAAGGCTGGTAATTCCACAATGTACTTGTGCAAATATTTTTGTAATGTTTGGGTGCTGGTATTGGCCAAGGACCCCCATTGGGCCGTTAGGGAGCTTTGCCGCACCCAAACCATGATCAAGACTGTGAAACTCGAAAGAAGCGAGGTTGGAAGATTGGGCCTGGTTGAAGGCTCCCTATAGAGTAGCTTCTTATTTTTTTTTTCATTATGTAATTCAGCTATCATGGTTTGTAATAACTTGTAAATAACTGCTTGGGGCTATAGTGAAATTGGGAGGGATTATGTATGCTTACTTTAATTAATGGGTAGAGAATATATTTATAGGGCTTTACTTATCAATTTGTGCAATAGAAGCCATGTGTAGGACATGCATCTTACACCTAGATATCCTGTTTTAGGCTCTTTACTTTCAGATTGTTATACTCACTTTGTGACCAGTTAGTAATCAACAAATAACTTTTAAAAACTACTACTACATTTAGAGACCATGCTTTAGGAGCTTTATGTGCATTAGATATCATGTTATTTAGGGTTGCAATTGCTGAACGCCTCACTAGCTGTTTAATTTAACAACACAAGTTTGTTTGGCTGTGTCTTCTCTTTAAAACTGGAATCAATATGCATGTTCACCACTTTTTTTAAGACAAGAAGGCAATACATACATCGCCTAGGCAAGCTTTAGGCCCAATAATAATAAAGATGATTGATTTTGTTTTACTAGTTTCAAGCTACTCAACATTTTAACTTTCCCAACTCTTTTATCCGTCTCTCTAAGTCCACTCTTTTACTGAAAATCTCTTTATCTGGAAACCTGTTTCGTATTTATATACTCTCACTAATTTCCTGATTCGTGCTCTATTAAGCTTTTATATTACTGGTACCTTTCCGCCCAGGATCACGTTATTTTGATACTTGTTTACATAAACTATTGTATTTTCAAATCTTTTTTTCAAAATGATGCTTTAACAGTTCCCTCACCTTTACTTACTCAACTATTTTCTTAGTTGTATTTCTGCAAGTCAAACACTCTTTGGATCACTCAGTTGTGGTTAAACCTTCTGCTAAAACTGATTTTTAAACTCGCGTTCTTTTAAGACCTTAAATGTCTTTGAGGCGTGCTAATTACATGTTTACTTGTGAGGGATCTGTGAGCCTCTTATTTGCCCTTGTATGGTTCCTTTATGTGTAGTCCTACTTGTTATGTATGTCGCCTAGCATTTTGTCCTTTAAACCTAGGGGTTCAGCCTAGACCTTACCTTGTAGGAATAGTGGTCCTAAATACCCTCTAGGACTTATAGGACGGGACGGGTAATAGCACGCAATAAGCATTCGTGACCAATCCACACGTTTAAATAACCTTTACGGGGTGGGAAGGGTAGAATATGGAGATGATGACCGATGCGCTAATATCACGTGCGACCCCTCTTTGAGGAGTGATTGCTGGGTATTGCATTGAAGTGATCCATATTAATCATAAACCTAGGATCCCTTTTCCTTTGTTTGTCTTTGTTTGCTCTCTTTAGAATTGTTTAGACCTTTCAAATCTCTACTCTCTTTCTACTTACTTTCACAAGTTTCAATTTAATTGCAAGTCCTTATTTGAGCCTTGATTGATTATTTGTGAAGTCACAACATAGCATGGCCGGGAACCACACTAGTGGATCTTGAGGGGTGCCTAACACCTTCCCCTCGAGATAATTTCTAGCCCTTACCCGAACTCTGGTTTTCAAATTCAAAACCCTTAGTGTCCTAATGCACTTAATCATTAGGTGGCGACTCTTCAAATCCAAAAACCCAATTCCCAAACGGGAATAGAGTTGTCTTACCAAATGTCGTAAACCCGATTTCGCTTTAGAAAAAGGGGGCATCGACAGCGTGGCGACTCCGCTGGGGATGCTTTAGGCTTCTACCACTTCATGTTATATGTGACTTATTTTTTTCATTATTGCTTTGTTTAATACCTTTTATTCGAAACTAACGTGTCTTTTTGTTTCCTTTTTCTTTAGCGCTTTCATTTACTGCTTTCTTTCAATACCGTTGTAATTTTCGAGCAATTGTTGTAAGCATTATGAACGTGAAAATACGTGACAATCTGTTTCATTTTTTGTAATTGCATCTTCAACATCATATTCCACTCGTGCCAAACAAATACCATAGCAACGCTTGATGAGTGGTTGCGCTCTTCCAATATTATTACCCCCTAAATTTTGGCAAAGGCGTATTTGCGGTAATACTAGTCGATCAGCGGTGCAGTCGACGGTTCCGTGCCTTTCCCTCTTGAGTTGTCCGCTCAAGGGTACCGGCTTAGCACCCCATAGAAACCTTATCCTGTTTAACTATTCATGCATCACTGTCCAAACCTAGTCGAGTTAATTATGCTGTCCACATAATGACTCTTTAGGATAGCCTTATCCAAAGTCCACTAGGTTCCCCTGGGACCCAAACGGACAACACCATACTCTGTGCATTTATTTGGAGAACTAAATGTTGTTTATGCCAATTATTGATTTAAATAGTCGAGTTCGGTAGGGGTAAGGGACTAACGCTTTGTTTTGCAGAAAACGAGGCACGAAATCCCCAGATTCGGCATGGTAACCAATATTTACCCGAGGTTGCTAAGTTGGTGGGAGGACCTTCATTCCAGTGACCGGACTCTCTGGAAGGGAAATTCATCCGTAGGATCGAGAATTGCCAAAACCCCGAGGGAAATGAAGGAGGACATTTGGCTAGGGCTTATCTGCTGCTGGGATTATGTGAGCTGGTGACGCTGTTCGATGGAGCCAAAGATGCCGAGTCTGGGGAAGGTCCTTCTGGGACCAAATAGTTAGGAGCTTCTTTTCTTTTCTGCTTTGAAATGTAATAAGGCCAACGACCATTAGTGACATTTTTTACCTTATGCAATTTTAGTGTCGTTTTGGGATTCGTCTCATTTTTATCAATAAAATGAGGCATTTAGCATTATAAGTTCTCCAAATCAACTTGTCGCTAGGCCTACCTCGGGAACAACGAGGCACCCAATTTAGGACACAATTTATATTCTTGTACTATGTGTTTAAATACTGCAATATTTCTTTCACAGAATCCGTACTAACTTGTTACCTTTTTGTTGTTTTTACTTTTATTTTTTATTCCCCTTCCCAAAAAGGTTAGTTCGTGCATTCTGGCATCGTCATCCTACTCCACAAGATCTAAGGGCCCTCCACCTCCTCCTCCTCCAAGTCCTACCAAAAACAGGGGCAAAGCAACAATGGAAGATTTGGACAACGCCAGAAAGAAGAATTCGGTTGAAAGGGTAGGGGTTCCTCAGGGTATTCAGGTATCCAAAGAAAGTGCCGCTCAGCTCGAACAGAAGTTACTGAAATTTCAAGAAGAACTAAACCAAGTTCGAAACTTGGCAAGTCTGTCATTCTCCCTCACTACTCCAGACATCAACTTTCCCAATGCTCAACACCCATCCCAAGGCCGCAGAAACAGCCCGCTACTCATTGCAACACACATCCTAACAACACTCCACTCCTCATTCCTGAACCATCAAATGATCATCCCCACCACACTCCTATATATGTGGAAACCTTGCCACACTACACAAACCCATTACAAACACACCAGAATCTGATGAGAAAGATTCTCTCATCAAGAGCTTGGCTGCCGAGCTCAAGAAATTGACTAGTCGAGTACAAGGTGTTGAAGGAAACAAAGGCATTGAAGGGCTGAATTATGAGGATCTTTGCATCTAGCCAGACGTTGAACTTCCCGAGGGGTACAAACCTCCCAAGTTCGAAATGTTTGATGGCATATGAGATTCCAGGGTCCATTTGAGGACCTACTGTGATAAGCTGGTCGGCGTAGGAAAAGATGAAAAGATTCGCATGAAACTCTTCATGAGAAGTTTGAAAGGCGACGCGCTATCTTGGTACATCAGCCAAGATCCCAAGAAGTGGACAAGCTGGGTAGGAATGGCGTTCGATTTCATGGATAGGTTCAGATTCAATACAGAAAATGCACCAGATGTCTTCTACATCCAGAATCTAAAAAGGAAACCTACTGAGACATTCCGCGACTATGCTACTCGACGGAGATCCGAGGCTGCTAAAGTCAGGCCGGCCTTAGAGGAAGAGCAGATGAATCGATTTTTCATCCGAGCGCAAGATCCGCACTATTATGAGAGGTTAATGTTGATAGAGGGCCAGATTCTCCGATATCATCAAGCTGGGAGAAAGGATTGAAGAGGGCATTAAGAGCGGAATGGTCACTAATTTTGAAGCACTGCAGGCTACCAACAGAGCCCTGCAATCTGGTGGCGCATCCAAGAAAAAGGACGTGAGTTCCGTGATGGTTGCACAGCGAACCAAGTCCCCAACAAAATACCAAGCCTACCCGGTACCCCCCATCACATACCAACCTATTCCCAATTACCAAGTACCTCCACCCTCTCACCAAACTCCATCACCTGCTTACCAATAATCCCCCTCCCCACATATTAACCTACCTCACCAAGATATTCCCAAACTGCACCCGTCTACCAAGCCTATAATGCCCACTACCAATCACCACGCCAAAACTTCCCCAGGCCACGCCCTAACTTTGACCGCAAACCTCCCAGGCAATACACCGCCATCGCTGAGCCAATCGACCAGCTATATGAAAGGTTCAAAGCTGCTGGTTATGTCACCCTAATCCTCGCCGTAACTCCAGATAATCCTTCCTAGTGGTCAACCCAAATAAAACTTGTGCATACCATTCCGGCATGAAAGGGCATACCATTGATGAGTGCCGATCTCTGAAAGAGAAAATCCAAGCTCTTATTGACAACAAAATCATAGTGGCCAAGGCACCTGCTCCTAACGTTCGAAACAATCCCTTGCCTGATCATAAGGGTGGTGGTGTGCATATGATTGAAGTGGAAGACGATTGGGACCCCAAGGGGTCAATTGGATTAATTGCCGATGGTGATGAGCCTAAGAAACCAGCCGTCACACTGAATCCAATTGTAGTCCAGACCCAGCCCTCTGGGATGCTGAAGTAAACATGTCTGTGCCTCTCGAGTTTGAAACACCATCATCCACAAAGACCGCAGAGCCAATTGAGGTGGAGTTTGGATCTCCAAAAGTACCATTTGAAGTTGCTGTATTACCTCCCAAAACAAGGGTGCCCATTCCTGTAGCAATGTCAGCCGTAACGCCGTTCCATACACAGGCCATACCATGGGATTACACCGCCGAGGCAAGAAGGAAGGAAAAGACCAGGTCCGGAGAAGCAATCGCAGCACAGGGTATGACCAGGACCGGCAGGGTTTGTACTCCGGAGCACTTAGTTAAATCAAGTAAGCAGGCCTCTGGACGGCCTACGAAACTGGGCCCGATGATCTCTGGCGGAAGATACGGGCAAAAGAATACTTAGTTGTCGACCAATTAAATAAAACACCAGCGCAGATCTCCATCCTAGCTCTACTGCAGAGCTCCGAGACACACAGGAACGCTCTGATGAAGATACTAAGCGAGGCGTATGTACCCAGCAATATAACAGGAGGAGAAATGGCAAACATGGTCGGGCAGGTATTGGAGAGTCATAAGATCACTTTCCACGAGGATGAGTTACCCCCTGAAGGTTTAGGACACAACAAAGCGCACATCACTGTGCAATGTGAAGACTATTTCATCACCAGGACTTTCATTGACGGAGGATCCAGCCTCAACATTTGTCCATTGGTGACCCCCAGAACATTAGGGAAGAGTCTGCATGAAATCAAGGATGGGGCTATCAACGTCAAAGCTTTTGATGGTTCCCAAAGGTCCACTATTGGGGAAATTAGTTTATGTTTGCAAATGGGGCAACTTGGTTCGATGTTGATTTTTAAGTAATAGACATCCCAGCATCCTACAACTTACTACTGGGACGACCTTGGATCCACGCCGCTGGAGTCGTAGCCTCAACCCTGCACCAGGCAGTGAAGTTCGAGTGGAATCACCAAGAGGTGATTATTCATGGTGACGGGAGTAACCCCATATACAGTCGCCAAACCATCCTAGCAATTGAAGGAAGAAGGAAGCTAGGAGGAGACACTTACCACCAGATTGAGCGAGTCAATGCCGTGGACAAAGATAAGTGGTGGGATAACAAGATAGAGAGTATACTAAACTGGAGCGGGTATGAACCTGGCAAAGGGCTCGGAAAGAACCTCCAGGGAATTACCAAGCCTATCAAACTGAAGAAGCATGGCACCACTTTCGGGTTAGGGTATGGATACACTTGGCAAGAATTCAGGAACTGCTCGCCACCATGTCGCGGCCCTTACTATCCGCTGGAGCACCCTATACCCCGCCTAGAACAGACTTTCCAGCCGGCCGACATCATATATGGGTCGGCAGAAGATGAAGCATTAGCAGCAATGAACAACCTGTTCTTGGAAGATGACAATATGGACTGTCACGTCATTCTCGAGGAGGAAGGGGAGGAAGGCCCTTCTATACAGGCAGTGACCCGAGGAGAGCGCCTCAGCAATTGGTCTGTCAGAACCACCAGGGCCCGGAGAGCTTCGGGGTAGCAAGGCTGAACAAAGCATTATGCATTATCTTTTATTTTTCGCTAGTTGATTTCCCTTCAGTATTATCTTTGAATTTTTAAAGGAGCTCCGATGTTCAAAACAATTCTTTTAGCATTTAAAGCATTTCAGTTTTTATGAATCTCGCTCTTATTATCTCTTTTCTCTGCCATTTACTTTACTTTACACGGCATTACTATTACTCATCTTGATGAATCGATGAATGTGACATGCGA
Source organism: Nicotiana attenuata (assembly GCF_001879085.1). Classification (NCBI taxonomy): domain Eukaryota; kingdom Viridiplantae; phylum Streptophyta; class Magnoliopsida; order Solanales; family Solanaceae; genus Nicotiana; species Nicotiana attenuata. The sequence continues at coordinate 1,791 of NW_017682382.1, read as the reverse complement.
AGAGGTAACACAACAAGCGGATACAGACTCAGAAGAAGATAAAATACCAGAAGAGATCGTTAAAGAGGTCAAGGACTGTGAAAATAGACCTAAGTCTAACCTAGACGAGACTAAGGTCATCAACTTGGGGGATACAGAGAATGTCAAGGAAACGCGCATCAGTGTTCACCTATCATCGTCAGAAAAGGAAGAGTACACAGAGTTCTTAAAAGAATCTGAGGACATATTTGCCTGGTCGTATGATGATATGACCGGTCTCAGTGCATCTATTGTAGCTCACAAACTGCCAACAGATCCGACATGTCCGCTGGTAAAGCAGAAGCTCAGAAAGTTCAAGCCGACATGAGTTTGAAAATCAAGGAGGAAGTTACCAAACAAGTCAAAGTCAAGGTCCTCAGAGTAGTGGAGTATCCAACATGGTTGGCCAACATTGTGCCAGTGCCAAAGAAGGACGGGAAGGTCAGAATCTGTGTCGACTACTGGGACCTCAACCGGGCCAGTCCGAAAGACGAGTTCCCCTTGCCGAACATACACATCCTGATTGATAACTGCGCCAAGCATGAGTTGTAGTCATTTGTCGATTGTTTTGCTGGGTATCATCAGATATGGATGGACGAAGAAGACGCGGAGAAAACAGCTTTCATTACACCGTGGGGGATGTATTGTTACAAGATGATGCCGTTCGGATTAAAGAATGTCGGGGCCACCTACATGAGTGCCATGAATACTATTTTCCATGACATGATGCACAAAGTGATCGAGATGTATGTAGACGAAGTCATCATCAAATCCAAGAAAGCCACTGACCACATGGAAGACCTGAGGAAGTTCTTCAACAGATTGAGAAGGTACGACTTGAAACTGAATCCCGCCTAATGTGCATTCGGGGTTCCTGCCAGAAAACTGCTTGGGTTCATCGTAAGTCGAAGATGAATAGAACTAGATCCATCAAAGGTTAAGGCCATTCAAGACTTGCCACCGCCAAAGAACAAGAAAGAGGTTATGAGTTTCTTGGGGAGACTCAACTACATTAGCTGGTTCATAGCCCAGTCCACAGTCATTTGCGAACCAATCTTTAAGATGTTGAAGAAGGACGCCGCCACTAAATGGAATGATGATTGTCAGAAAGCTTTTGATAGAATCAAGGAATACCTGTCAACGCCGCCAGTTCTGGTCCCGCCCGAACATGGTAGACCACTATTACTCTACCTTGCAGTACTGGATGGAGCATTTGGTTGTGTTTTGGGACAACATGATGAAACGGGGAGAAAAGAGCAAGCCATCTACTATCTCAGTAAGAAGTTCACCCCGTACGAGGCCCGGTATTCCCTACTAGAACGCACGTGTTGTGCTCTAACTTGGGTAGCTCAGAAGTTGAGGCATTATTTCTGTGCCTACACCACCTATCTCATATCGAGGATGGATCCGCTAAAGTACATCTTTCAGAAGCCCATGCCCATGGGCAAACTGGCCAAATGGCAAATATTGCTAAGTGAGTTTGATATTGTCTACGTGACTCAGAAAGCGATCAAAGGACAAGCACTAACCGATCATCTTGCCAAAAACCCGTGGGCGGAGAATACGAGCCTCTAAAGACATGTTTTCCTGACGAGGAGGTCTCCTTCGTAGGAGAAGACATTGCAGAATCCTATGATGGCTGGAGAATGTTGTTCGATGGAGCAGCAAACTTTAAGGGAGTTGGCATAGGAGCAGTTCTAGTATCAGAAACAGGCCAACATCATCCGGTGTCCGCCAAACTCAGGTTCCCGTGCACCAACAACATGGCCGAGT
>NW_017682381.1:5437-9981 GCF_001879085.1 Nicotiana attenuata | reverse complement strand
CAATAATTTTCCACAGCTAGCCACAAACGGGTGTTACCACAATTATTTCAATATCACCAATGTTTCGATTCCTTTCCATCATTTATTCCACGGTTCTTACCACATAACACGTTCGCAATTACAACTTGGTTTATTGCCATTTACTTATACAACCATATCGGACGTCTTAACCTACAACGTTTAAGGCATAACATTGACATGAATTCACAAATGGTTTGCACAAGAAAATACATACTACTCACAAGAGTTCAACTTCACAACTAATCCATGAAGATATCACATACCAAGTATTTGGATACCAAGCATGGAGATTTTACAAAGGTTAAAGTTAGCCATACATACCTGGAGTTGAATCCCTTTTTAATTTCTACTTCCAATTCACCGAAAATCTAGCAACGGCAATATAGTGCACAAATTAATACTCGTAACTTAGAATTCAAGGTTCAAAACCACTACCCGAACATACATAGGTTATCAATCCCTTCTTTGCATAAGTCTTTGCTCCCACCCAATTAGCCCCACTAGGTTTTAGGTTTTAATAAACACGCATGCACAATTTTTGCCATTATTTCCAAGAACCAATGCATGAGACTTCCCCCCCCCCCCCTTAATTTAAACCTGAAATTCAATGAAAAGGGTTAGGGATTTTACCTGCAAGAGAAAGGGGATGAAGATAAGTTTGAGATTTCCCGGCCCGGATAGCTTTGAAGAATCAAATTTTGGAGGAGATGACTTTCTCTCTCAAGACCCTCTCTTCCTCTCTCTTATTTTTTGTAGAAGATCTTTAACGAATGAGGGGTTGGGTGTTTTATTACAAAAGGGGTCGGGTTTTAAAATTTAGAAAAATAGAAACCGAGCAAGATCTGCGGTCGCATTCTGCGATCACAGAGTTGAAATGCGGTCCGCAGATTGGACCGCAGAATTGCCCCCAAAACTCTGAGGATTCTGTTTGGGTATGCGACAGGAATGCGGTCCGCATTCATGTTCTGCGGTCGCATAGTGTACCGCAGAACTGACATTCACAAAATTCAAAGGAGAGTATGCGACGACTATGCGGTCCGCATATTTGTTATGCGATCGCATAATAGACCGCATTTTCAACATTAATTTTGACAACTCTACTGTTCCACTCTGCGGTAGAAATGCGGTCCGCATATCAATTATGCGGTCGCATTTTGGACCGCATCTTGACCTCAAGTTTTAACCAAACCACTGCTTCACTATGCGGTAGGAATGCGGTCCGCATACCGGATCTGCGACCGCATTCTTGACCGCATAATAGCATTTTCTGGAAAAATTGATTTCTTTTGATTTTTACAAGATTCTGGTTTATGAGCCAAAAATTTTACGGGGCCTCACATCCTCCCCCACTTAAAATCATTCGTCCCCGAATGAGGACCTGTTTCAAGCTTTTCAGTATATTAAAGGATCATTTGGTTTTGAAAACATGATATGCAGATTCCTACACCTTTCACTATTTCCCAAATTTTTAGAAATTTTTTGCCAGAGTTCCCTTTGTAATTAGAACATCTCCACCTGACAGAGGGCCCCCGAAACACAATTCTGAGTACCAATACACAATTTCAACTACCCTTACAGCTAGTATACAAATCCTTTCCTTAACAAATGCACACATTTGATCACTCGATATGCTTTGCTTATGAATCAGTTATTGCAATGAGTTTCACATAATTTAGCCATTTCAACACATTACAAGCATACAAGTAATTCGTTACCAACTTATACAACCATTACTTGATTACTTAACACATGAGTCTTTATAAGGCTTTCATTTACCAAAGAAATGTTCACATGACTTGAAACAATCCCTACACCTATAAGTCTTGCACAACTAGAGGGGCTTCACTAGCATTTAGGAAGGAATCAACTTGGACACAATGGTAGTTGTTTTAGAGATAGAAAGGTCACATAATTTCTTCTAGACTTGATCAAATAGATGGGGATATTTCTGTTTCATTTCTTTCTCCGCTTCCCACGTAGCTTCCTCGACTTGCTGACTTCGCCACAACACCTTAACTAAGGCAACTTCCTTATTTCTCAATTTACGAACTTGTCTATCAAGAATGGCAACCGGAACCTCTTCATACGACAGCTCTTCATTAACCTCGATAGTCTCGGCTGGCACGATAGTGGACGGATCTCCAACTACTTTCTTCAACATGGACACATGGAACACTGGATGCACTAATGACATTTCGGGAGGCAATTCCAACCTATAGGCCACCTGCCCTATCCTTTGAACGATCCGATAAGGCCCGACATACCTAGGACTCAACTTACCTTTCTTTCCGAAGCGCATGATCCCCTTCATAGGGGATACCCTCAAGAACACCCAATCGCCAACTTGAAATTCCAATTCCCTCCGACGAACGTCCGCATAAGACTTTTGGCGACTCTGAGCAGTCTTCATCCTTTCCTGAATGATTTTAACTTTCTCCATAGCCTGGTGCACAAGATCTGGCCCTATCAGTTCTGCTTCACCCACTTCGAACCACCCAATCGGAGACCTACACCTTCTTCCATACAATGCTTCAAATGGGGCCATCTGGACTGCTGGCATGAAACGCTGTATNCTGATGCTCAGCCTTCACTTGCTGACAATTCGGACATTTAGATACAAAGTCCGCCACACCCTTCTTCATACCGTTCCACCAATAAATCTCCTTGAGGTCATGATACATTTTCGTAGAACCTGGATGCAGGGAATACCCGGAATTATGAGCCTCCGCCATTACCCTCTCCCGAAGCTTATCCACATCCGGAACACACAGCCTACCTTGACTCCGCAATACACAATCCTTGCCGTCGAGTGAAAATGCCGAAGTCTTGTTACTCAAAACCGCTTCCTTCATTTGAGCCAATGCTGGATCGATAAACTGCTTTTCCTTGACTTCCGCTACGAGTGACGATTCTGCTCCATTATGTACCAAAAACATTCCCCTCGTCTGATGCCGAAATACAAACCCCTAGACTGGCCAATTGATAAACTTCCCGAGCCAAGGGCCTTTGATCCACTCCCAAATGAGCCATACGACCCATAGATTTTTGACTGAGAGCGTCGGCCACCACGTTCGCCTTCCCTGGATGGTACAAAATGCTCATATCATAATCCTTGAGTAATTCTAACCACCATCGCTGCCTTAGATTCAATTCCTTCTGCTTAAACAAATACTGGAGACTCTTGTGGTCTGAGAACACATCCACATGGACCCCATAAAGATAATGCCACCATATTTTCAAAGCAAACACAACTGCCGCAAGCTCCAAATCATGCGTCGGATAACACACCCCAAACCAACCCTGGAGGTATCGCAATAAACCACAAATCCTTCCGTGCCTTCCGGTAAGGTCAATATTGGTGTCGAGGTCAACTTTGACTTCAGTTCCTGAAAACTTTTCTCACAAGCGTCGGACCATTGGAACTTAACTGCTTTCTGCGTCAACTTGGTCAATGGGGAGGCGAGGGCAGAGAATCCCTCCACAAACCTCCGATAATACCCTGCTAAACCCAAGAAGCTACGAATCTCCGTCGGGGTCGTGGGTCTAGGCCAATCTTTTACTGCTGCAATCTTCTGGGGGTCTACCTGAATCCCTTCACTAGAAACAACATGACGCAAAAAGGCAACGGACTCCAACCAAAACTCACATTTTGAAAATTTAGCATACAACTAGTGCTGATGAAGAGTCTGCAGAACTGCCCTGAGGTGACCGGCATGATCATCCCGGCTCCGCGAATAAACAAGGATGTCGTCAATAAAAACAATCACGAAGGAGTCTAGATATGGCTTGAAGACACGATTCATAAGATCCATAAAGGCTGCCGGGGCGCTGGTTAGCCCAAAAGACATGACCAAAAATTCAAAGTGACCATAGCGAGTTCTGAAAGCGGTCTTGGGAATGTCCTGCTCCCTAATCTTTAATTGGTGATACCCGGACCGTAGATCAATTTTGGAGAATAACCTTGCACCTTGCAATTGGTCGAACAAATCATCAATCCGAGGCAGAGGATATTTATTCTTGATGGTGACTTTGTTGAGCTGCCGATAATCAATACACATCTGGAGCGACCCATCCTTCTTCCTGACAAAGAGAACCGGAGCACCCCACGGCGACACACTCGGCCGTATGAACCCCTTTTCTAATAAATCCTTCAGCTGCTCCTTTAACTCCCTTAACTCCGCTGGAGCCATTCTGTATGGTGGAATAGATATTGGCTGCGCATCTGGCAATACATCAATCCCGAAATCAATCTCCCTATCTGGCGGAATCCCTGGAAGCTCGTCCGGAAACACTTCGAGAAACTCATTCACGACTGGCACGGACTCGGGGGTAGACACTTCTGAAGTGGTGTCCGCCACTCGGACCAAATGATAGATACATCCCTTCTTAATCATCTTTGAAGCCTTAAGGTAGGAAATAAACCTACCCTTCGGCACCACATCATTCCCTTTCCACTCGATAACCGGCTCATTAGGGAACTCGAGTCTCATGACTCTCGTTCGGCAGTCAAGTTTAGCAAAGCA
>NW_017682381.1:0-1594 GCF_001879085.1 Nicotiana attenuata | reverse complement strand
AAGGGCCTTTGATCCACTCCCAAATGAGCCAAACTACCCATAGATTTTCGACTGAGAGCGTCGGCCACCACGTTCGCCTTCCCTGGATGGTACAAAATGCTCATATCATAATCCTTGAGTAATTCTAACCACCGTCGCTGCCTTAGATTCAATTCCTTCTGCTTAAACAAATACTGGAGACTCTTGTGGTCTGAGAACACATCCACATGGACCCCATAAAGATAATGCCGCCATATTTTGAAAGCAAACACAACTGCCGCAAGCTCCAAATCATGCGTCGGATAATTCTTCTCGTGATTCTTGAGCTGCCTCGAGGCATACGCTATAACTTTCCCATGTTGCATCAACACACACCCCAAACCAACCCTGGAGGCATCGCAATAAACCACAAATACTTCCGTGCCTTCCGGCAAGGTCAATATTGGTGCCGAGGTCAACTTTGACTTCAGTTCCTGAAAACTTTTCTCACAAGCGTCGGACCATTGGAACTTAACTGCTTTCTGCGTCAACTTGGTCAATGGGGAGGCGAGGGCAGAGAATCCCTCCACAAACCTCCGATAATACCCTGCTAAAGCCAAGAAGCTACGAATCTCCGTCGGGGTCGTGGGTCTAGGCCAATCTTTCACTGCTGCAATCTTCTGGGGGTCTACCTGACTCCCTTCACTAGAAACAACATGACCCAAAAAGGTAACGGACTCCAACCAAAACTCACATTTTGAAAATTTAGCATACAACTGGTGCTGATGAAGAGTCTGCAGAACTGCCCTGAGGTGACCGGCATGATCCTCCCGGCTCCGCGAATAAACAAGGATGTCGTCAATAAAAACAATCACGAAGGAGTCTAGAAATGGCTTGAAGACACGATTCATAAGATCCATAAAGGCTGCCGGGGCGTTGGTTAGCCCAAAAGACATGACCAAGAATTCAAAGTGACCATAGCGAGTTCTGAAAGCGGTCTTGGGAATATCCTGCTCCCTAATCTTCAATTGGTGATACCCGGACCGTAGATCAATTTTGGAGAAGAACCTTGCACCTTGCAATTGGTCGAACAAATCATCTATTTGAGGCAGAGGATATTTATTCTTGATGGTGACTTTGTTGAGCTGCCGATAATCAATACACATCCGGAGCGACCCATCCTTCTTCCTGACAAAGAGAACCGGAGCACCCCACGGCGACACACTCGGCCGTATGAACCCCTTTTCTAATAAATCCTTCAGCTGCTCCTTTAACTCCCTTAACTCCGCTGGAGCCATTCTGTATGGTGGAATAGATATTGGCTGCGCATCTGGCAATACATCAATCCCGAAATCAATCTCCCTATCTGGCGGAATCCCTGGAAGCTCGTCCGGAAACACTTCGAGAAACTCATTCACGACTGGCACGGACTCGGGGGTAGACACTTCTGAAGTGGTGTCCGCCACCTGGACCAAATGATAGATACATCCCTTCTTAATCATCTTCGAAGCCTTAAGGTAGGAAATAAACCTACCCTTCGGCACCACATCATTCCCTTTCCACTCGATAACCGGCTCATTAGGGAACTCGAGTCTCATGACTCTCGTTCGGCAGTCAAGTTTAGCAAAGCACGAAT
>NW_017682380.1:0-9981 GCF_001879085.1 Nicotiana attenuata | reverse complement strand
GGTTAAATTAATTAGTTTCAATTAGGTAATCATAAACCTTAGACATCAATATTTATACCTACCAAATGTGGAGAAACAAATTATCGTGCATCACATTGTACTAATCATCATACGAACACATTTCTCATTTCTCAGTCCTTTATGCTTTTTCTTTTGTACTTTATAATCATTATATATTGCTTTCATATTTGCCTCTCATGTAAATCAATTTTCTCATCTGTTAATTTTATATATTGCTTTGGGCATACAATATTATAGACTTTCTGATCTGATTAATTTTAAGTCACGCCGAATTATAAATTCACTAAAATAGATAATAATTCTTATCAAAATATTTTTTTATTCTTGGAAATGAGAAAAAGAAAGTGCAATCCATCAATTAAAAGTAAAAATATCTCATTAACTGAACAAAGTTTTGTTGTTGCACTCAATATGCTTTGAATTATTCAACTGAGTGCTTTTGTCCATTTATATAAATGGTGGGTCTTTCATTGTACCTTACATTCCCCAAGTGAAGGAGCATCTTTGTTCCCAAAAGCCAAATGAAAAGCAAAAAAGGACATTAGAAAATGCCAACGCACACATTGTTTAAAAGAAAACTTTCTTTAACATTTTAGCTGGAAACTTTTGGTACACTTTTAAAAAGAAGGGAAGAGTTTTTTTTAGTTTTTAATCCGACGTTCGATATTCATTTTAGATTTCGACTAATTCTGATTCACATCGTGTAAGCCCGTTAAAGGAAAAAAGCGTTTCCTACCGTAATTTTTTTAATTCCCAAAGCTCGAATTTGAAATCTCTGACTAAGGATAGGACAGTTTTATCCATCTCGCTACAACTCTTGATGGTGGAAGCTAGTAAATCAAATCTTGCCGACGATACATTAGATAACAAAAGAGAATTATACTAAAAAAGATACAAATATTTAACATGGTTCGATCAATTGACCTACGTCCATAGGCGGAGATGAGCAATCCACTATATAAAAGAGAGTGCATAGTATCGATCGGATAACAACCTTACAAAAAAGACACACACTAGCGGCAGACTAACATGTCGTCAATATAAACTTCCATATGTCGAAGGTTACTTGAAAATGTTTCAAATGGTCCTCTGCTCGCAGGGACTTGACTAACATGTCGTCAATATAAACTTCCATTAATTTTCCTATATGTTCTTCGAACATCTAGTTTACTAGGCGTTGACAAGTGGAACCCGTTGTTCTTTAGTCCAAATGCATTACGGTATAATAATAAGTGCCGAATTTGGTAATAAAGGAAGTTTTATCTTGATCGCCGGGGTCCATCCGAATTTGGTTGTACCCAAAATAGGCATCGAGAAAATCGAGTACTCGTGCCCGACTGTCACGTCGATCATCCGATTGATGTTAGGTAGAGGAACAGAATCCTTAGGGCATGCCTTGTTCAGATCTTTATAACCCACACACATTCTTAGCATATTTTCTTTCTTAGGTACTACCACTTGTTTAACCAAAAAATAGGAATTTCGGTCAAAACTCGCTATTAGAAGAACTCGGTTTACTGATAATCAAATAAAAATAAGAATAATTGATATAAATAATAGCTGGATATAAAGCAGAGTAAATCAGTGTATTCCAATAGTATTTTCTGTCCTTACAAATGTTTATTCCTCACCTTTTATAGCTATTTCTAAGTAATACGTTTCTTTCTTCTCATTATGGATAACTAATGACATTTAATGTAACGTTATAATTGACAATCGTAATTGTTCAGTATAGATTCTATAACGTTCCCCGTAATTAATGCTCATTAACTACCAATAATATGTATCTGTACTTTTTTGCTATCTAGGTTCATTTCTCCGATGCTTCTTCAAATTATCAAGAGGTTCGAGCACCCATTCCTTCTGATTTTCTTGGATCTTTGCCTGTCTCTGTTGAAGCTCGTGCCTCTTCAACTCTCCTCTGCCAACTGTCATTATTTTACTGACCCACGTGTCATGACATATCATCACGTAATTAATTCAATATACTAACTTGATTTTTTCGAATACAGATATTCCCCCCACTTGCCATTTATTCAACAATAGAATATTTTTGGAAGTGGATCTTATTAAAGCGGGAATTTTTGCCGCCATTATACCTTCTCCAGAACTGACATTTCATATATCACTTCTATTTAATGCTCGTGACACGTGACATCTTCTGATTGGTTCTGCAATTCTTCAGCGTCTTTTAGGGCTTTATTGCGGCTTCATCAATTACGAAGTGACAGTTTCTGTCATTACACCTTTTTCTTGACAGTTGCTTCTGAGTATAAATATAGCTTTGGTTTTTGTCTTTCTCATAAAAAGTTACCTATCTTAGAATATTCATTCTTGGTTTCTTCCTCGTACAACCATGTCTTCTTCAAACCCTATCCCCCGAAGAGTCCCCATTGTTGATGAACTTTCCCTTGCTCATGTTAGAAGCAGAAGAGGGGGAAGATTGCGTAGTTTAGTGTCTTCGTCTATACAAGGTGTTTCTTTACCTCTAGCGAGTTCCATCCCTCCTTCTAGAACTAGGGGTTCTCTTTCATATAGATCTTCTTCTAGGAACAAAGATTCTAGTGAACCAGTTCGTGAAACTAAAGTAGATGAAATTGTCCCTTCTGAAATATCTTTTTACTCTGATAGAGAATCGATTAGGAATCAAGTTTCTTCTATGTCTTCTTTGGATCATGCTGATGTATAACCTTCTCAGATTACCGAAAGTTTAATCTCTGTTGTCTGTAGGAATTGCCATTGGAAATCTGACTTCCCTATCATCATTCCTAATGCAAACCAAAGGATTACATCTTGTATGACTGAATTTTCTTTTGTGTATACATATTCTTTTACATTGAATTTTAAACCCCCAATTGATCCTGTTATCATTGAGTTCTGTCGTTTTTGTTAACGTTTGTTTAGGACAAATTGGCCCCATTGTGTGGAGGCTGTTGCTTGTCTAAGGCACTTAGCAAGGTTGGCTAATTTGCCTTTTATTTTCTTTCATTTGATTCACCTCTACTCCCCTAAGATTTTTCGACATGGGATCTTTACTGTAGTGGCGAGCAGTAAAAGAGTGCTAGTTATCCTTGAGGATGATAAGGACCGTGGCTGATATGCCAGATTTGTTGCTGCTCCTATTGTAGGTTTAGTAGGTGAAGAAAATGTTCCATTCCCTGAAAAATGGAATTTTGCACGTAAGTTTTATTTTTACAACTTTCTTTCTTTTTTCCTTTTTCCTTTTGAAGGAGTTTATTTTTCTTGCTGCTGTTTAACATTCTATTTTTTTTAGCAACCATGGGAACTGTTGACGAGATTCCATATTTTCGTGGTTGGGTGGAGAAATTATTGATTGTTGCGCCGATGGAAGGCAGGTCTTGGAAAAATCTTTCACACAGGTTTGGTTGGAAGGTTAAAACTCATGGTGATACATTGCCTCCTTTTTTTTCATCTTTCCTTTAGAATTTATTTAACCCTTCTTTTTTATCAGGGTTCCCCATTCGTGGTGTAAGTGCTGATGCAATCGCGGCTTCCAGAGATTCTTTGGAAAGAGCTCAAGAGATAATCTTGAGTTCTTCATCGAAAAGGAAGGCTGATGCAACCTAGGATTCTGAGGAGGAGGAGGAACAAGATGGAAGTTCCTTGGTTAAAAGGCTGCGGGCCAGAAGATGCATCTTTTCAGATGATGAAACGACTCCTCCCCGTTCCATTCTCGTGATTGAGCCTGTTGGGACCACCTTGGTGAGTTCTGACGATGATACCTCTGCGGCAGCTCATGACTCTGGTGAACAACTTTCTTGTGTGTTTGATAGTGAGAATTTGGATTTGGTTTCTGATGAAGTACCTTGACTCTTTTACCATGTCTGTCCCTGTGGTGCGTTCTTTGCCAGTTGTTACTGCTACTATTTCTTCTCCGCCCCAAACTGTTATGACTTCTTCTACAGTCCCCACTACCACCATTCCTCGTACTGAGGTTGGTTCTTCAAGTGGAAGTGGAGGGATGAAGCAGATTACCATTGAGGTCGATGGTAATCTTTTAAAAAGTCAGGTCGGGCTGATGTATGATTGAAACCCTTGATTGGTCCAATCGAAAAGTCCAAGCTAGAAAGTCATAGTTCTTTGACTTGGATGAATGATATAGTGTAATCGTCACTGAAGGAATTCGCTTCTTTTTACGCTTTATTCCATTCCCCTTTTACTAGGGTTCTTACCCCTTTCTTCTTTTTTAGATCAATCTCATTGGTACAATGATGATGACGAGGGTTTCTCAGACAGATCAGTTAATGCATGACTATCAAATTGAAGCAGATAATTGGAAAGAACAATATAAAAGTCTTCAGCTGGAGATGGAAGTGTTAGAAGAAAGCAAGCGTACCTTAGAGCAACAGTTGAAGGTCTTGATTTCAGAGTTAGCAGTTGAAAAAGCTTCTTCCAATCAGGCTGGCAAGGATAAAAATCTCCTTGAGGCATCATTTTCCGAGCAACTCTCCAAAGCCAGTGAAGAGATTAGAGGATTGAAGGTCTTGCTGAATGAAAAAGAGGTTTATGCAGGTGAACTTGTTTAGACACTCACCCATACCCAAGAAGATCTTCGTGTGTCTTCTGATAAGGTCAGATTTTGGGAAAGTTAACTTGCCCCTTTGCGATCTTCTTATGATGCTGCTTTGGCCGAGAAGGAAGAACTCAAGAATGAAATTGACCAACGGGAAAAAGATTATGAGGCTCTTGAGGACAAAACTGCTATTGAAGTGAGTTGGGCTATTTTAAACACACGCCATGATACCCTTGTGGAGGCTAGCCAAGAGGGTATTAACTTGAATGCTGAGTTAGCTAAGATAAAGGAAACCCATTGAGAAAACTCAGCAAGATCAAATTTTTCCTTCTCCCATGGCTGATACTCTTGAGTATGTTGAAGCTAATATAGATGTGGTGGATATCCCAGCTCCTTCAAATCAAATCGAGCCTTCTGTTGCTGATGATGCTGCTTTAGACTCTTCTTCCGCTCCACAGTGAAAGTTTATGAAGTTTAACTCCCTTTTTTTGTTCTTGGTGGAATTTGTAGTTTTACCCCTAGTCTCATTTGGGGGTTAAGTTTTTGGTAATGACAAGTCCCCAGGTCTTTTCGGGATATTTTGTAAAAAATGACAATCAGTTTATGACTAAGTTCATACTTAGTCTAACCTTAATATTATCAAGTTTTTGTTTCAACTTAATTATTTTGAGCTTCTGTTTTACTCTTTTTGCCTTATTTTTTATTATATAAGTCAAGGTATTGCCTTTTAATTCGTGGGTTTTTGTCTTACCCTTTTTGCATTTTTTTTAAAAAAAATGCTTTATTAACTTCATGAATTTTTGAATCAAACATGAATTTATAAAAGAGGGCCCTTTTATATACGACATTTAATGAAGAAGACGTCTCAACTTCATAATGGTGTAAATATACGAAAAAAGAAATAGAAAAACACATGTTTCTTGAAATAACTTTGATAAAGTTTTCATTTGAACTTTGTCAAGTTTAAATAACATCTTACATGTATTTAAATATCTTCTATTACTTTTCCGTAACTGTTTTCTTTACAACAGATTTTCAAAAAAGAAAATCCAAGGGTTTATGACTCATGGCTAAATACTGCCTTTAACCTAAACATCGTAAGATTTTGAAATCTATATGGAGGGTTATTGGGTGGACTGTGCTATTGGCTCATGACTTTGCTCTGAACTTGATACTTGATGAGTAGACTTTTGGGCTTTACTTGAACTTTGGTCGTCTTCTTCGCCTTCTTTATACATATATCATATGTATATTATATAGTCCCCCAAGTGTTTGAGATTTGAAGTATGAAATCTCGAGCACTTGCTTATTCCTTCCATGCGGTAGTAAGATTTTAGATGAAGACTGCTTAACCCATTTTAAATTTCCATCAGAATAGTTGTAATCCTAGACCGGGAATATTCTTTCCGCGTATCTTTCAGGTCGTAATTCATCATTTAGTGCGGGCTAGCTTTTTGCCTATCATCTAAAATCGTTAGTAAAATTTTAATAATTCAAAAATAAAAATTATAAATGGGGATACCTGCCCGTGAGTATTTCTATTCCTTAGAAATAGTATCTCTTCAGATGAACGACATTCCAATTTGAAGGTATAATCTTGCCATCCAATGTTTCCAGCTCGTATACTCCTTTTCCTGTGATACCATGAATCTTATAAGGTCCTTCCCAAGTTGGATTTAACTTTCCTACATTAGCTGCCCTCTTGGAAAACTTTTTTGAGCACGAAGTCCCCAATCTTGAAGTATCTGAGACGAGCTTTCCTGTTATATTACCGCTCCATAAGTTGTTTTTGCGCTGCCATCCTTATTGATGCAGCTTCCCTCCTTTCTTCAAGTAAATCCAGGTTTACTCGCATCTCTTCTTCATTTGAATCCTCAGTAGCTTGTGTATATCTCGTACTTGGTTCGTCTATCTCAACTGGAATTAAAGCTTCAGCTCCATATACGAGTAAAAACGGTGTTTCCCCCGTACTTGTTTTTGCTGTTGTTCGATAAGCCCACAAGACTCCAGGTAACACCTCTGGCCAATTACCTTAGACTCCTCCAATATTTTTTTCAAGTTGTTGATAATGACTTTATTTGTTGATTCAGCTTGCCCATTACCCACCGGATGGTAAGGCGTTGAGGTAATCCTTTTAATTTGCCAACATTGAAAAAATTCTATGATTGCTATTTTTCTTTACTTTTTGCGCTTGAATCTGCTACAGAATTAATGCTCCTAGATGCTTGTTGATCACGACGGATTTGCTATATTCCCCATCGTGAAGAGAATTTAATAACTTGATGTAAAGTTGATGGAACAACTTCTATCTCATGAATTCATGGTCTACCAAGAATCATGTTATAAGCCATGTCCATTTCTATCACTTGAAATTTGGTATATTTAACTACTCCTTCAGCGAATATGGTGCGTGTTATCTCACCTTTTGTTACGACGCTCGAGTTGTCAAAACCGGATAATGTTTGAGCCTTGGGTATCAACTTATCATCAGCTTGAATCTCATTTATCACTCTTAATAGAATGATATTCATGGAACTACCTGGATCAACCAAAACTCGTTTCACATTAGTGTCATGTAAAAGTAAAGATATTACTAGTGCTCATTATGTGGGGTTAGCATGCCATCCGCTTTTGCATCATCGAATGTAATATTATCTTCTTCCAAAACTTGTCGAACTTGCTTCCTGTGTGTGACTGTTATTTTTGACACCTTCCTCGCTGCTGTTGCGCCATTGATCTCTTCTCCTCCACTTATGACATTAACTGTCCTTTATGGAGAAGGGGGTTTTGGAGGCTCCTGTCTGTTTTTCATATATGCCTGCTTTCCTTTTTCACTAAATAATTCAGTTAAATACCCTTGTTTCAATAAATTTTCTATTTCACCTTGCAGTAATCTACAATCCGCCGTTTTGTGATCGTGATCATGGTGAAACTCGCACCAAAAATCAGGATTTTGCTTGTTCGGGTTCGATTTCATTTCCTTGGCCAGCGTACCTTGTCGCCCATGTTCCTTAAAACAGCTACCAATTCGGATGTGCTTATATTAAAACTGTAATCGCTGGTCTTCGCCTTGGAGCTTCTGTCATCAGCACGTGCCTCTCGCGTGTTCGTTCTTTCCTGAACCTTGATGATGAGCCTGACTCCCTATCTCTTGATCTATGATCGTACCTTGGGTTTTCCTGTTTTGAACATGAGTCTCTTCCTGCTAGTCCCATGTAAGGTTCGTACCTGTTTTTCCCAGACCCTTTTTCAGTTTTAGCTCACCTTGAACTTACCCTTTCATCCCTTCAAGATTGAATGATGGTGTCCTCTTCTATCCGCAGCTTCGTGCTGTACCTGTTGTAAACATCATTCCAAGTTGTAGCTGGAAATTTTCGTAGAATTTCCTTGAGTCTCCTCGTGGCTTCTGAACTTTTTTCATTTAGATTGCTGGCAAACGCCATAGCCGCCCAATTATCTGGTACACATGGCAACATCATCCTTTCACGCTGGAACCTGTCTATAAATTTTCTGAGCAGTTCCGTATCTCCTTGCTTTATTTTAAAAATGTCCTCCATTCGTTTCTCAACTCTTTGAGCTCCCGAGTGTGCTTTGATGAATGAATCTGCAAGTTCACCAAAAGAATCTATAGAATTTTCGGGTAAAAGAGAATACCACGTTAATGCTCCCTTAGTGAGTATTTTTCCGAATTTTTTGACCAATACTGATTCAATTTCCTGCTTGGTTAAGTCGTTGCCTTTTACACCGGTTGTGAATGCAGTTTCGTGATCACGTGGATTAGTTGTTCCATCATATTTTGGAATATCAGACATCTTAAATTTCTTCGGAATTGGAAGAGGAGCAGCAGTTGGCTTCCAAGGTTGTTGTGAGTATTTGTCCATATCTATTCCCTTGATTACAGGCGGTACTCCAGGTATTTTCTCTATGCGGTCACTCTGTCCCTTGAGCCATTTCTGCAAAGTTAGTACTAGATTTAGTAAATCTGTATTAATTGGGTTACCTGACCCTCCATCACGAGATTCGCTAGGAGTTCCTCCACTGCTCGAGTTAACGAGTCCTGAGCGAGGATTTTCTAAGTTGTTGTTGTTCGGAGTTGATGTTGGCTGCAGAACTGGTAACTGGTTAGCGAAGGCCTCAAGAGCATTGCTGACTAGTTGAGCGATTAACTTTTTCAAAGCTTCGTTGATAACCTCATCATTTTCAAACTGTTCATTTGCATTTGATTGATATCCATCAGGAGTTCCTTCTCGATATTGTCGAGGAGAATTTCAAGGGGAAAGGACCGGAGTTCCATCGCCTTGTTGATTCTCCTGGAATTGACGGTCTCCTTGATTTTCATTGACATTTGACATGATTGACTTGAAAGAAAGTTAATTTAGGAAGTAATAGATTATCAGATTCCCGGTAACAGAACCAAATTGTTTAACCAAAAAATAGGAATTTCGATCAAAGCTTGCTATTAGATAAACTAGGGTTACTGATAATCAAATAAAATAAGAATAATTGATATAAAAAATAGCTGGATATAAAGCAGAGTAAATTAGTGTATTCCAATAGTATTTCATGTCCTTACAAATGTTTATTCCTCACCTTCTATAGCTATTTCTAAGTAATACGTTTCTTTCTTCTCATTATGGACAATTAATGACATTTAATGCAATGTTATAATTGACAATCGTAACTGTTCAGTACAGATTCTATAACGTTTCCCGTAATTAATGCTCATTAACTACCAATAATACGTATCTGTACTTTTTTGCTATCTAGGTTCATTTCTCCGATGCTTCTTCAAATTATCAAGAGGCTCGAGCACCCATTCCTTCTGGTTTTCATGGATCTTTGCCCGTGTCTGTTAAAGCCCGTGCCTCTTCAACTATCCTCTGCCAACTGTCATTCTTTTACTAACCTACGTGTCATGACATATCATCACGTAATTAATTTAATATACTAACTTGATTTTTCCCAATACACCACTATGTTAGCTAGCCAGTCCGGGTACTTAACTTCCCGATGGATCCTATTTTAAGGAGTTTAGATATCTCATCCTTGATGAATGTGTGCTTGACCTCGGACTGTGGTCTCTTTTTCTGCTTAACCAGATGGAACTTTGGGTCCGAACTCAGCTTATAAGGGGATCAAATAACAAAGCCTGGCAACAACCCTCGAGCTGCTCGACGAAAAACGAGAAGCCTCGCTGGTTCGGATGGCTGCCCAGAAACAGAAAATTGAAAGATACTACAACAGGAGAACGAATCTTCGATACTTCGGAGTTGGAGACCTGGTCCTAAGGAAGGTCACCCTCAACACCAGAAACCCTAATGAAGGGAACCTGGGCCAAAACTTGGGAAGGACCTTACCGTGTCCTCGGAATAATTGGCAAAGGCTCTTATAAGCTCGGTACCATGGAGGCGAGCAGCTTCCGAGTA
>NW_017682379.1:8687-9983 GCF_001879085.1 Nicotiana attenuata | reverse complement strand
CCGGCAGGGTTATTTTATCCAGTTTTTCTAGCCTAGTATAAATAGAATATTTTATTATTTTTACGAAAAGCATTAGATATCAGATAGCAGTTGCACTCGTGAGACTCAAGTTTTAGCCTATTTTGGGCATTTTCATCTTGTTTTATCGTGGATTCTTGTAGATTAACATTCTAGTTAATTAATATGTTGATTTTATCTACTACTTCTTCAATTTCTGTTGCTATTATGTCTAGCTAAACCCATTAGCTAGGGTTGTGGCTCAACCCTAGTGTGGGTAATTAATGGGTGTGATTGTTTAATGCTTGAATGATGTTGGGTGTTTGCTATTTGGGTTAATTTTATGATTTAACTAGGATTTGGTGGTTGCAAACACTAAGTCTAGCTTAGTGGGTCTTGACTCTTCTTGAGAAAGAGTGTCTATGACTCCAAAATTAACCCAACAAGGAATTGGGATGGACCCATGAGAATGGTAGTCCCAATTAACGGGTTAAACTTCGAGAGAGTAATTACCCAACTTGAACCCTAAGTTGCTTGGGCTTGTTGGCCTACCCAATTGGTCTCGAGAGAGTCAATTGGGCAAAATCACTCTTTCTGCCGAGAGGTGTGAGAGTGAGTGCAATCGTGCAACGGTTATAGCATAAGCTCCATAATCATCATTCTTGTATTAGGAATCTCTACCCGTTTAGTTGACCACCTAGGTAAATGCCACGACCCTAGTGTCTTTCTCTATCTTGCATACAACCTAGAATTAATATCTTAGCATAATTTAGTTATAATTAGTAGTTGTTAAATTGTAGTTGATAATCATAAAAACCCAAAAATGTTAGATGATCAATTAGAAGCAAACACACATTTCTAGGCTAAGCAAATATCCAACTCCCTTTCTAGCTCCCTGTGGAAATTGACCCCGATAACACTATTGGGTAAAAGTATTAGCGCCCACTCTTCCTAAGGTTGAGTCCGCAGCAATCACTCTTTGGCGCCGTTGCCGGGGAGCTTACGGTGTTGACTATTTGTGTAGCTAGTTTTGTGTTTTGCTTCTCTTTCCTTCTTTTTACTAACTTTATTTGTGTTGATCCATCAGGTACACATGGCTCTAAACGGAAATGACCCTCTTGGCAATGCCTTGGCAGGGGAGGAGGTTGAAGATGTTGAGCAAGATGAGCTTCCGGTACCTCAAGTACCACGGAGAGGTAGAAATGCCAATGCTAATCCAAATGACCAAATCCCAGACCCTCCTCCGCCACCGCCAAGAGTGGCCCCCAAGAGTTCTTCCAAACCAGGGTTATGCAAGTG
>NW_017682379.1:0-6831 GCF_001879085.1 Nicotiana attenuata | reverse complement strand
CATGATGAAGAGCCTCACAATCAATATTCCTTTAGTGGAGGCACTTGAACAAATGCCTGGGTACGCAAAATTTATGAAGGATTTAGTCACCAAGAAGCGTTCTATGGAGTGTGAAACAATAAAGATGACGCACCAAGTTAGTGCGATTGTGCATTGTATGGCCCCGAAACTAGAAGATCCTGGAGCTTTCACTATTCCTTGCACTATCGGAAGTGCGGACTTTGCTAAGGCCCTATGTGACTTGGGGGCTAGCATTAATCTGATGCCGTACTCAATCTTCAAGACTTTGGGAATTGGGCAACCTAGGCCAACCTCAATGAGACTTCAAATGGCGGACCGGTCGATGAAGAGGCCTTTAGGTATAATCGACGATGTGCTTGTCCGGGTGGACAAATTTATATTGCCGGCCGACTTTGTCATATTGGATTGCGAAGTGGATTTCGAAGTGCCTATTATTCTTGGAAGACCTTTCCTAGCTACGGGGAAGGCATTGGTTGATGTGGAAGCAGGGGAGTTAACATTCCGTGTGGGTGATGAGAAGGTGGTATTTCATGTGTGCAAGTCAATAAGGCAACCCAATAGTACGGAGGTGTGTTCATTTGTGGACATTGTCACGGCGGTGATAGTGGATGACACAAGTGCTTTGATTAATGTTGAAGATCCTCTTGAAGCCGTGCTTCTTAACATGGATGCCAATGATGATGCCAGTAGAGTGGGTGCGTGAATGCATTGCAAGGAATGGGTTCATATTCATATGAGCCTAGGAAACTATCTTTGGATCTTGAAAATCGCAAAACTCCGCCAACCAAGCCATCAATTGAGGAGCCACCGGTGTTGGAGTTGAAACCACTTCCTCCACACCTCAGGTATGAATTCTTGGGCTCTAATTCTACTCTTCCAGTTATTCTTTCTTCTTGCCTTACTAACTTGCAGGTTGAGGCCACTGTGGAGGTGCTTCAAAAGCGAAAAAGGGCAATAAGATGGACTTTGGCGGACATCAGGGGAATAAGCCCCACATTTTGCATGCATATGATCATCTTGGAGGAGGATGCATGGCCATCTCTTGAACATCAAAGGAGACTCAACGAGGTGATGCAAGAAGTAGTAAAGAAAGAGGTTATCAAGTGGCTTGACGCCAGTGTGGTTTACCCGATATCGGACAGTTCATGGACCTCTCCGGTCCAATGTGTGCCAAAGAAGGGTGGAATGACGGTAGTGACCAATGCCAACAATGAGTTAATTCCTACTCGGACAGTTACGGGTTGGAGAGTGTGTATGGACTATAGAAAGCTGAACACGGTGATTCTTGGACCAAATGCTTGATCGTCTTGCAGGCCGGGCCTTTTATTGTTTTCTAGATGGCTACTCGGGGTATAATCAAATTCTCATTGCCCCGGAGGATCAGGAGAAGACAACCTTTACATGTCCTTATGGCACGTTCGCTTTCTCGAGAATGCCATTCGGACTATGTAATGCCCCAGCGACCTTCCAAAGATGTATGATGGCAATCTTCACCGACATGGTGGAGGATATCTTGGAGGTATTCATGGACGACTTCAACGTGGTGGGAGATTCATTTGAAGAATGTTTGGTGAACTTGGGTAGGGTTTTGGCAAGATGTGAAGAAACCAACCATGTGCTCAATTGGGAGAAATGTCACTTTATGGTGCAAGAGGGAATTGTATTGGGTCACAAAATCTCAAGGCAAGAAATTGAAGTTGATAAGGCAAAAATAGAGGTTATCTCAAGGCTCCCTCCCCCTACTTCTGACAAAGGGGTGAGGAGTTTTCTTGGTCATGCCGGGTTCTACCGGCGATTCATTAAAGATTTTTTAAAAATTGTGAACCCGCTTTGCAAGTTGTTAGAGAAGGATGTCAAGTTTATTTTTGATGAGAAGTGCATGGAGTCTTTTGAGCTATTGAAACACAAGTTGACAACAACTCCTATAATCACCGCACCTAATTGGGATTTGCCTTTTGAACTTATGTGCGATGCGAGTGATGTAGCGGTTGGGGCGGTGGATCAACAAAATGTTCCATCCTGTGTATTATGCTAGCAAGACTATGAATAAGGCCCAGATAAACTACACAGTGACAGAAAAGGAGCTATTGGCTATTGCGTTCGCGATGGAGAAATTTCGACCTTACCTTATGGGAGCAAAGGTGATCATACACACGGACCATGCAGCCCTCCGGTATTTGATGACTAAGAAGGATTCGAAAGCAAGATTGATGAGATGGGTGCTACTCCTTCAGGAATTTGATTTAGAGATTGTGGATAGAAAAGGAAGCGAGAATCAAGTTGCAGACCATTTGTCCCGATTAGAGGAAGATGGGAGACCAAGTGATGGTATTGAGATTAATGATAGGTTCCCTGACGAGCAGCTTCTTTCCGTTTCTATGTGTGAAATGCCATGGTTCGCGGACATCGCCAACTTCATTGTGACTGGTAACGTCCCGTGTGAGCTCTTTTCCAACCAAAGTAAGAAACTCAAGCGGGATAGTTTGGATTTCTATTGGGATGATCCGTATTTGTTTAGAATTTGGACGGATGGAGTGATAAGGAGATGTGTACCGGAAAGTGAACAAATGAGCATATTGGAGGCTTGTCACTCTTCTCCCTATGGTGGTCATCACGCGGGGGGTGAGGACAGCCTCAAAAGTTTTGAGTTGTGGCTTCTATTGGCCCACGCTGTTCAAGGATGCTAGTGAATTGGTGAAGAGATGTGATGCATGTCAAAGAGCCGGCGGTATTTCCAAGAAGGATGAGATGCCCCTCAATACAATTCTTGAGGTGGATATTTTTGATGTTTACGGCATCAATTTCATGGGTCCGTTCGTGAGCTCCTGTGGTAATACTTACATTCTCGTGGCGGTGGACTATGTTTCAAAATGGGTGGAAGCCGTGGCTCTACCCAACAATGAAGCCCGAAGTGTTGTAGCATTTTTGAAAAAGAGTATCTTTACGAGATTTGGTACTCCTCGGGCCATTATTAGTGATGGGGGGTCCCATTTTTGCAACAAGGCTTTCGACTCATTGCTTGCTAAGTATGGAGTTAATCACAAAGTGACCGCCCCCTATCATCCACAAGCTAGTGGACACGTGGAAGTCTCAAATCGGGAGATAAAGAGTATTTTTTCCAAAACGGTGAGTGCTAATAGGACCGATTGGTCGAAGAAATTGGATGATGCTCTTTGGGCTTATCAGACGGCTTACAAGACTCCAATTGGTATGTCTCTGTATCGGTTGGTGTTTGGTAAAGCTTGCCATCTTCCGGTGGAACTTGAGCACAAGGCTATGTGGGCATTGAGGAAGTTGAACTTGGAATGGGATGTTGCAGCCAATCTCCGAGTGGAGCAATTGAATGAGCTTGATGAGTTTAGATTTCATGCCTACTCCAGCTCGTCTTTGTACAAGGACAAGATGAAGTACCTTCACGACAAATATGCTCGGGGAAAGGAATTCAAGGTTGGTGATATGGTTCTTCTTTTCAACTCCCGGTTGAGGTTATTTCCGGGCAAACTCAAATCTAAGTGGAGTGGCCCTTTTGAAGTGGTATTTGTGACTCCCTTTGGTGCTCTTGATCTCAAAAACAAAAATGGTGAGGTTTTCCGAGTCAATGGGCACCGTGTCAAGCACTACTTGGGAAAGATTGATGACAGCCATGTGGTGGCACTCATTCATTTGACGTGATATGATGGTAACATGCGTCGTGCCGCGACGTTAAATCAGGCGCTTCTTGGGAGGCAACCCATGTCTTTTTCTTTCTTTTTGATTTCTGTTGTAGATTAGGATTTTTGGAGCTAATGGTTTGTGAGATGTTGCAGGAATTGTGGTGAATCAATGCAAAACAACTGTGCAAAAAGTAAACAGTCTCTGAAGTTGGTTAGTGCGGCCGCACCCTTGCTTGTGCGGTCCGCACCGGCCAAAGCAAATATTTCCAAGTCTCTGAAGTTGGTTAGTGCGGCCGCACCCTTGCTTGTGCGGTCCGCACTGGTAAAGGTCACAAGTTATGAGTCTCTGAACTGTGTTCGCGCGGCCGCATCCCATAATTGTGCGGTCCGCGTTGTACCACGCGGCCGCGTCCACATTGGTGCGCCCGCGTCAGAAGTTTTAAGCAAAGTAGTATGAGGTAAGTCCAGCGCGGTCCGCGGTCTTGTTCACGCAGCCGCGCTGGAGGGTAAGTCGTGGCCCCACTGTCTTTTTCTATAGATAGACCTCTAGGGCCTCATTGAAAACTTTTCGCCAAATCGATCTCTGAATCCTAATTTTCCACTGTTCGTCCTGAGCCTCTCTTTTGCATTAACATCAAGAGCATTTCTTCATTTTCCTGGTAACATATCTCTCACATTAGTTTTAATTAGTATTACTTTACACTTTATACATGTTTCCTTAGTAATAACTTCTTCATTTTTCTTTTGTTCTTCATCGTTCATGATTAGGATAGTTTTATGTTGTTCTTGTTGTTCTTTGAAATGATGGGCATGTTATATACGAGTAGGGACAAAGTAGGAGGCCAAAACATGAAAGATTTGAGCAATTTTTATTGAAACCTAGCTGTCCCAGTATTAAAAGCCCAGCGCGGCCGCATGCCATGTTTGTACGGTCCGCGCCATGCCCCGCGCGGCCGCATGCCATGTTTGCGCGGCCCGCGTCAGCGATGTTCAGAGAGGTGGTTTTCGTAAGTTGGCCCTGTGCGGCCGCATGCCCTGTTGGCGCGGTCCGCACTACTCTAGTCTACTTTACTGACTGCAACATTGCTTCTTGCTGTCCTGTCTTATTATCCATGTGATAATACACTGCACTTGCCTATATTAACAATGTTAGAATCATTTGTGTGCAGAAAATGGTGAAACATAGAGGACGTGGTGCCAAACAACCGGTCGAGGTGAACCCTCCCAGGGAGGGAAAGCTAAGCTAAATAAACTCACTCCCCAACCAAAACTAAAGACAAGAAAGCAAATAGTGACAGACGAGGAGCAATCAGGGAGTGAGTACCTTCCCTCTCAGGAACTATCAGCTGATTCGGGGCAAGTCCCCTCAGTCCTAGCCCAAGATCCACAAGCTATACAATCTGAGTCGTTTGATGGCTCAGCAGTGGGCAACGGCAAGTACTCCACTTCCCCCACAGCTTCAGAATCTGGGGATAGTGCTGACAATGATGAGGAGGTCCCGGTTTGGTGGTGTGGAGCGAACAAGAAAAGTGGAAGTGTGGGAAGACCGCTTTGTTAGTCAAGTGGCCTTCCACAAATTCCGGGAAATGTGGTCCAAAAGACATCTCATCCCCGAGAGGTGCATCATAACTAAGGACTTATTGCCACTTCTACCCAGAGTTCATGAACAATTTCAAAATAGAAGCGGGTGGGACCACTTCAGTGACGGGTTGATAAATGCAAATGAACACATGGTCAAGGAGTTCTACACCAACGTAGCCTACACCAAAAAGGACTCCACTGTGACCAAAGTGAGGAACAAGAATGTTGTATTTTCGGGCAAAGCATTTAATGATTATTTGGGTTTCAAGGATGAAGACGAGACCCAATACTTGGAGAAGTTGGCAATGAAGGAGGAGGTTCGCCCATGGTTGGCCGAGTTCTTGGCACATCCGGGTGTTGTTCCGGATTGGGTACAGGCAGGGGTAAAAATCTTACGGAAGAACATGAACTTCGAGGCGATGTGAGCATATGATTTTTGCCCTAAGCAGTAATTCCCAAATTTCAAGCAAAATAATTTTTCTAATATTTTATAATTTTGTGTGAGTTTTGTGGCATTCTTTGGTAATTGTTGCATTCATTTTATGCATTTAATCCATAAAAAAAAAAACTCCCCAAAATATGCATTAGCATTTAGGGATTTAATTCCACAATTTTAGTATTAATTAGTCTTAGAATAAAATACAAAGAAATTGCAAGAAAATAGTCTTTTGCATTACTAGTTTTGCATTTGTGTCGAATAGAGTTACAAGCAATTTTAGGAATTAAAATAGCTTAATTAGGTCTTTGCTTTGTTTAGGCATTTTATAAAAATCAGAAAAAATAAATAAATACAAAAGAAAAAAATACAAAAAAGGGGAAAAGAAAAGAGAAAAATTAAAAATGGTCTTAAGTAAAGACCACATTTGGGCCAAAATCAAGTAGCCCCAAACAAAAACACCCCAGCCCAAGTCTGCCCAACCCATCCCCTGTAACCCGGTCCAGCAACCCCATCCAAAAACGACATCGTTTTGCCCAGTTGAATCTCATCCGTTGATCCGTCAAAGATCCAACGGTTGGGAACTAAATCTGAAACCCCTTATAACTGTCCGAAAATTAATTAAACCTAAAAAAACATAACTCACCTTCCTCGTACCCCTGTAACGCCGTCACTGTCTCCGCCTTAAACCACCGTACCCCACCGTCCCTCCGCCGTCCGCCGCCGGCCGGAAATCGCCGCCGCCGGCGGCGAAGCTCCAATCAACACCAAAAATACACCACAGATTCGTCTTCCTCTCCTCTTTCCAACCCCCATAATATCATCCTCCAATTCCTAGCCAAATCCCTCGAATATTGAATCAAAAGTTCCGGCCAAAATGCAACTTTATCCAAACCGGCCCAAATTCACACCCCCATAGTCCCCCATGGCTTCCTCATCGTCAATCCCCAACCAAAATTGTTCAAATCTTGCTAGAATTCCTCCAATTTTAGATCTTAAAAACTGTAAAAACCCTAACTAGAGAACCTTGGGGATTTCTGACCGTAACCTCCTAATCATGTGGGTTCTTGTGAAAATCATGATTAGGTATGTTACGTGTCAAGAATCCTCGAGGATTCAAGCAACAAGGTTGGCCGAGTC
>NW_017682378.1:0-9985 GCF_001879085.1 Nicotiana attenuata | reverse complement strand
CTGAGTGCACTTCATTCATGATTCTTTCGGCCTCTTCGGGCATCCACACATACTCAAAAGGTTCAGATCTGAAGTCCTTTTGTACAAAACTTCTCCGCTCAAGAAGAAGCCACAGGCAAGCCTTCTAATGGTTCTCTTTTGATCTCCACTGGATTGCTCGGGATATTCCTTTGTTTTCAAAAACATCTTGATATCATGGTACCATGGCTGTACATTTGGCTCCACCTCAACCGTATTGCAATAACCATGCCTTTCTCGGATATAGATTTCCAACGGGTCAATATGGACATTGCCTGGATACGGCAACATCAAGGCCAAAATGGCGAGTGCATCGTCTAACTCATTGTGAAACCGAGGGACGTACCTGAACTCAACGGATTTGAACCGTTTGCTAAAATCTTCCACATATTGACTGTATGGTATAAGCTTGACATCCCGAGTTTCCCATTCCCCCTGAGCCTGTCGGATAATCAGATCTGAATCTCCCATGATTACCAATTCTTTCATATTTTGGTCAATTGCCATATGCATGCCTATAATGCAGGCTTCGTACTCGGCAGTGTTGTTTGTGCAGAAAACCGAAGACGGGTTGTGGCCTTATAATGTTGACCAATAGGTGAGATCAAGATTGCCCTAATCCCGACACCTTTGGCGTTCAACGCTCCATTGAAGAACATTTTCCAAGCATTGGAGTCTTCTGGAATTAACTCAACTGAATTTACTTTCTCGTCTGGAAAGTATGTACTCAAAGGCTGATATTCATCATCAATAGGGTTTTCAGCCTGGTGATCCGCTAGAGCTTGGGCTTTCATTGCCGTGCGAGTGACATAGATTATGTCGAACTCAGTGAGTAGGATTTGCCATTTTGCCAACCTCCCTATAGGAATCGGCTTCTGGAATATGTACTTTAAAGGATCTAACCTGGTTAAGAGGTAAGTGGTGTAGGCCAACAGGTAATGCCTAAGCTTCTGAGCGACCCAAGTTAGGGCGCAGCAAGTCCTTTCCAACAGGGTATATTTAGCTTAATAACTTGTGAACTTTTTACTCAAATAGTAGATTGCCTACTCTTTCTTCCCGTTTACATCATGTTGCCCGAGGACACAGCCAAAGGAATTCTCCAAGACTGTCAGGTACAAAAACAAGGGCTTCCCAAGCTCGGGTGGGACCAAGACTGGCAAATTCGACAAATATTCTTTGATTCTGTCAAAGGCTTCTTGACACTCATCTGTCCATTTAATCGCTGCATCTTTCTTCAACAGCTTGAATATGGGCTCACATGTGGAAGTCAACTGAGCGATGAATCTGCTGATGTAATTCAACCTTCCCAACAGGCTCATAACCTACTTCTTGGTTCTCGGAGGAGGCAAATCCCGAATAGACTTTATCTTTGTTGGATCTAGCTCAATGCCCTACCGACTGACTATAAATCCCAAAAGTTTCCCAGACGGAACTCCAAATGCACATTTAGCCGGGTTTAGCTTCAAATCATACTTGCGCAGACGCTCAAAGAACTTTCTCAGGTCCCGAACATGGTCATCCTGTGTCTTGGACTTAATGATCACATCGTCCACATACACCTCGATTTCTCAATGCATCATGTCATGAATGATGGTGGTCGTAGCTCTCATGTACGTTGCCCCGACGTTCTTCAGACCAAATGGCATGACCCTGTAACAATAGGTTCCCCAGGGTGTGGTGAAGGCTGTCTTTTCTGCATCTTCTTCATCCATCAAGACCTGATGATATCCAGCATAACAATCCACGAAAGAATATATATCATGTTTGGCACAGTTGTCAACGAGGATGTGGATGTTTGGCAAAGGAAAGTTGTCTTTGGGACTTACTTTGTTTAGATCTCGGTAGTCAACACATACTCGGGTTTTCCCGTCATCCTTTGGCACTGGGACCACATTAGTCAACCAGGTGGTGTATCGGACCACTCGGATCACACCTGCTCTCAACTGTTTGGTGACCTCTTCTTTGATCTTGTCACTAATGTCAGTTTTGAACTTTCTTTGTTTTTGCTGGACAGGGGGACAATCGGGGTAAGTTGGCAATTTGTGCACCACTAAATCAACACTTAATCCTGGCATATCATCATAGGACCAAGCAAACACATCTTTGAATTCAAACAAAAGTTGGATCAGTGCATCCCTAGTTCTTTCATCTGTGTGAATGCTTATCATGGTTTCTTGGACCTCCTCTGAACAACCCAAATTTACTGGCTCGGTTTCATTTAGATTTTGCTTAGGCTTATTCTCAAATTGTTCCAATTCTCAATTTATTTCCCTAAAAGCCTTTTCTTCATCATATTCCGGTTCTTGATTCATTATTTCACAATTAGACAGCATGTTTAGATCTGGCATGAAGTCCGTAAGCATATCATGTTATTTAAAGCCGCATTATTAGAACTGAAATAAGAAATAAGAAAAAGTAACAAAAATCAGAAAGAATAAAGAGAGAGATTCTTGAACGATGAAATACTGATTTCATTTCATTGAATTTTGAAGATAACAGGGTTTACATTGGAATTTTAAAGACAATAAACTAAAAGGGACACCCGAGTTACACCCTGGGATAACTCGTGATGTAGAAAAGGTGGCAAGACTGGACTACCGGGATTCCCGCTTGACTGGGAACGGAGTAGACTTCCAGTTTTGCAACTTGGCATTGGGCCTGCTCGAGCCTTCTCCCGGTTGGACCATGTGGGTTTCATACAACATCTGCCTCATAGCTCCACATATTTCTTCAATTTCTTTGGCCGTGAAGGCCTCATCTTCCTCTTCTACGTACTTGGGCTTGACGAATGTTTCGAAAAGATGTGGGATTGGCTGAGGCAAGACCCAACCATTGTTTTTTCGCTCATTTGCCCATGTTTCATCAGCTGGCTTGGCTTGAAAGCCTACACTAAAGAACTTCTCGCTAGCAGCCAGAGTGATAGGTTCTGTGATACCTTGCAATGATGTCCCGAGCCCCTTCCCGAGCTTATAACCATGCCTGATCATTTCTTTGGCAACCATAATTGACGCATTTGAGAGAAAGGGTTGAGGACACGGGCTTCCTTCTTCACATTGGTCTGCGACTACAACCTCGAAGGCTTGATAGACTATATGTTCTCTACCTTCCCTTGCTTCAAGACATGGGACTGACGGGTCCCGATAAATTGATTGCTCGTCCTCTCCGTGGACCACGATCTCCTGATCTTCATATTCAAATTTCACCATCTGGTGGAGAGTGGAAGGTACGGCCCCTGCCGCGTGAATCCAAGGCGTTCCCAAGAGGAAATTATAAGAAGTGTCCATGTCTAGGACCTGAAATGTCACCTCGAAATCCACAGGACCAATAGTCAAAATCAAATCGATCTCGCCTATGGTGTCTCTCTTGATGCCATCAAAGGCACGCACACAGACATTGTTAGGCCTGATTCTCTCAGTCCCAATCTCCATTCATTGCAAAGTTGAGAGAGGGCAGATATCAACTCCGGATCCGCCATCCAGCATGACTCTTTTCACATAGTACCCTTCACACTTAACTATCAAATAAAGGGCTTTGTTGTGGGCAGCCCCTTCCGGGGGCAGATCATTCTTGCTAAATGAGATCTAATTGATTGCGAAGAATCTTTCTGCCATCCTTTCCAGCTGTTCAACAGTGGTTTCAATTGGAATATAAGCTTCATTGAGGGTCTTTATCAACACTTTTTGATGCTCAGTTGAGCTCACCAGTAAAGACAAGAGTGAGACCTGTGAAGGAGACTTCCGGAGTTGGTCTATAACCTCGTAGTCCGCAGTTTTCATTTTACGGAAGAATTCTTCGGCCTCCTCAGCACTGACGGGCTTCTTAAGTGGGAAAAGCTTCTTTTTTGCTTTGTTCAAATCCTCCAAGTTAAGGTATTTCTCAGCTGGGTTAGTTTCATTTGCTTCCCCTAGGACCTCTTTTCCCTTGTATGTCACTATCGCTTTGTTGTAATTCCATGGGACGGCAGTGGGGTCTTTCATGGGCTTCTGTGGTGCGCGGCCAATAACCACAGGCTCATTCAGCCTTGGTGAAATTACTGGCCCCCGTACCACATAGGTCCCTTTAGGCGCGCACATCTTAGGTCCCCTGTCCAGCTCGAACCTTTTGGGGGGCTCAATGTCATTTGTTCTTTCCTGTGACCCCGGGGAACATAAAGAATGGCATCTTTTGGGGGTACTGCCCTAGTTTTGGTTTCCACTGTCTTTTCTGCACTTTGAGGGGTGGGTTTATTCTTCTTCTCCCCCTTTTCTTGCTTTCCAGCAGCCTTTGGTTTCTTTTCAACATCAGCGATGGCAATGATAGCTTTCAAAGCGGGATCAAACTCCTTATCTTCGCAAATCATCCCAATGACTGGCCCATTGTTGTGAGCTGGTAATGGGTTGTTGGTCACATTAGGAATTTCTTCATCCTTCAGCACCATCCGTTTTTGCTCTATGAGATTTTCAACCGCCCTTTTTAGAGTCCAACAGTCTTCAGTGTCATGTCCTTCCACCCCAAAATGATAGGCATATCAGGTACTGGGTCGGTAGGAAGGTGACTTTGGGTTTTGTCTATTCGGGGGTACGGGTTGCAGCAAACCCATTTGGACCAGCTTAGGGAAAAGGCTAGAGTATGATTCACCAATAGGCGTGAAGTTTGTTCTGCTGGGTGGCTCCCGAGCACGGGCATTATAGGGGAAATTATTTTGTGAAGGTCGGGGATTATACTGAGCTTGGTAGGGAAGGTTATTTCTAGGAGGTGGTGCTCTGTTTTGGTTAAACTGTTGTTGTGGCCGAGCGTATGGCTGGGCGTTCATGATTGCATAAGGATGGGGGGCCATAGCATAAGCCACATCCTGGTGGGGATAATAATGTTGTGGGGTGCTTGGTGAGAAGTAACTTTTGGGTGGATGGGGGTTTCTTGAACCTGAAGCCGCCATTGCCACTTCTTCCTTTTTCTTTCTGTTCGCTACACCTCCGGACACGCTTTGATTTGCTTGGGATGTAGCTCTTATGGCAGATTGGCTCAATATGTGCCCTGTTTTCAGACTGTTCTTGACCATCTCACCAATCTTGATGGCCTCAGCAAACGGCTTCCCCATTGCAGACATCATATTCTGAAAGTAGTCAGCCTCTTGGGCTTGTAGAAAAACACTGTCCATTTCCGTTTCATCCATCGGGGGCTTGACCCTGGCCTTTTGTTCGCGCCATTTAACAGCATATTCTCGGAAACTTTCCGATGATTTCTTCTTGAAATTCGACAGAGAATTCCTGTCGGGAGCTATGTCTATGTTATACTGAAATTGCCTAACAAAATCTCGAGCTAGATCATCCCAAATGTGCCAACGAGATATGTCCTGATCCATGTACCACTCGGATGCGATGTCCACTAGACTCTCTCCGAAATAAGCCATGAAAAGCTCCTCTTTTCCGCCTGCCCCTCTCAGTTGATTGCATTACCTTTTGAGGTGAAATATGGGGTCTCCATGCCCGTCGTACTTCTCAAACTTGGGAGTTTTAAAACCCCGGGGTAGGTGGACATGTGGGAACTGCACAAATTAGCGCAGGATACGCTTTTCTGACCAGTTAAACCTTGTATATTCTTAAGGCTCTGTTCCATACTCCTCATCTTCCGAGTGATTTCTTCCTGCTCTGGGTTGTTTATAGATTTCTCCTGTCCCGCGGTAAACTCTTAACGGCGTTGTTGAGGGTAGGAATTGGTAGTGAAATGGGTCGTTTCTGGTGGGAAGGATGGCACTTGAAAAGTAAAAGATGATGGATCAAAGTTTGGCCTGGGCAAAGTGGGTTGTGCCGTGGACGAGGAAGGTGGCGTAGTGAATATATTGGAGGCCACACCTGAAATTAACACCTGGGGGCGAACCTCAGAAGGTGTTCCTGCAAAGTGGGCTGAGATGGTAAGATATCCAAGCAGAGTGTTTGGGTAATTTATTGGGACGTTGGAAGTTCCACTTGCCCTGGGAAGTAGCACAGGGAAACCAGGTATCGTACTCGGTGGCTCTCTACCATTGGACCAGGTTTCCCACATTTCCAACATACAGAGACGCAGAACCCTATTTTCCTTAGCAGCCGCTGACTCTGAAGTTGGGATGGCCGAGATCGGGCTATCCTCTGGGATAGGAACTGTTGGCAGATGACTCTCTTACGACATTTCAACACTTCCTTTTGATCTTGTAAAGTAAGGATGTGAAGCTAGATTGCCACAAAACCAACCACCTTAACATAGAACCTACTCAAAAGCAAACACAACAGACACATTGGGGTGTGATGCACCTATACAGTTAACTGTGTTTCTATATATTTTGCAACGGTTGCGTGTTTCATCCCGACTTTTGCTTATCTCCCCAATCCTCTCCTTTCTTTTAGCGTTTTCACCTTTTGCTCTCTTTTGCATTTTTTTCAATGTTTTTCCCTCTTATTCTGCTTTTCTCTCGTTTCCTTATTTTCTCTCTTTTCTTTTATTCAAATTATTTAAAATTATGACCTGATCCGATTAGGATTGCCTACGTATCACGACGCCGCGTGAATCAGATCATCACGTAGTTCAAGGAATAAATGTGAAAAATAAAGAAACAATTTTTGGGGTTTTTTCCAATTTTTCATTAAAAAACTTCTACTTCTCTGAGTTACAAAAGACTCCATCATACTTTTTCTAGGAATTTAAAACTACAAACAGACTCGAAACAGACTTTAAAACTAGAAACTAAAATACAGACTCAAAAAATGAAAATCAAGAGTACATTAGTGCTTCTAAAGTTGATCCAGGGGCCCGCGGGACATCAGTCGGTCTCGCTACGGGCCTATGTGCAAGGTCTCCTTGAAGATGATCCAGGTCATTCATGATTTGTTGAACAAAGGTCATTACTGCGGAGAAAAAGGTTGTTTGAGTCATGTCTTCACATTCATGGAACATTGTGACGATGTAGTCAGCGATTGTTCTAACCATTTCCCTGATGATACCCTTTTCTTGGAGCAAACGCCCAATTTGTTGAGACCTAGCTTCTAGCACTTGGGCATCATGATGGTTTTGACCTTGCAGCTGTTGCATATCTTCTTCTAGCTGGGACATTAATGCATAACAATGTTCCCTTTCCACCTTAAAGTTCTTAGCTTGTTTTGCCATCTCATTTTCGAGGGAAGTTAGCCTTTTCTTCAAGTTTGTGACTGTTCCCTCATATTTCCTTTTTAATTGCCGTACAAACTCTGCCCGTCCCTCTGCGGCCTTTTTCAATTGTGCTCGGGCTCTTGCCAGATTACCCTCGGATTTTTCCAAGTCATCCTGGTACTCAGATATTTCCCTTCTCAGACCATTTATGAGTCTTTCATCTGCTCGGCTCCTTTCCTGATTCTCAGCAGCTATCTTCATTTTTTGGATCTAGGCTCGAAGGGCTTTGTTTTCTTGAGCCAACTTCTTCTTTTCCCCTTCATCAGCAGCAACTTGTAAACTATTGTCAAATTTAAGATCTCGGATCTATCCCTCCAATTTGCTTATTGTGGCTCTGTAGTTTGTCTCTTTTGCCAACCACTCCCATTGCTCCCGTGACTCATCAGTGAACTGTTGGACATGGGGTCTTTTAGCAAGCCATTCGGGCTCTTGATAGACTTGAAACCTTTTACCAAACCAGGTCATGTAACTAGGCTCTAGCTCGCCTTTGGATAGATCCCTTACCCGAGTCCTTGGCTCTAGAAACCTACACTGATTCCAAATCTGACGAGGTTTTGCTTCTGGGAACACAGCTTTTGGACCCAATTCGATGACTTGTCGGCTCAGATCTTCATCATGTGGGATAGTTTGGTACCTGCCTAGCTGGCGTAGCACCCTTTGCGGAGCATATGGCTGAATGCTCCGGGGCCCATTAAGAGAAGATAACGCACCTCGGCTGACCTGTTTGCGGAGCATATGACTGAATGCTCCACTCAATTTTGTTTGAAAATAAGGAGCTCAAATGTGCGTACCAGGCTTCTGTACCTTCTGGAAATTCATGACCCTCCACCCGGTTTTCATGTTCTTCAATGCAGTTCACACCAGTCATACCATAATTCATGTACCGCGGACAGTGGCAAAGATGTTCTTGCATCCAAAGTTGTAGAAGCATGTTACAGCCCTCGAAAAATTTTCCCCCTTCTCGGCATACGGTTAGAGCTCAATAAATCTCTGCTAATATTCATTGGAACAAGGGTACCATTAGCCTTTTTAGTGATGACGTCGGCCATTCCCACGAGGCCCAACTCTATGTTTCCATCCTTTCTTGGGCAGATTAGGGTACCCAAAAATGCCACTATAAAGGCCAATCCCCGACGTGTTTCCCATTTATCTTTGTTCCCTGAATGAGTTAGACCGGTATCTGGAGCTTCAAAACCGTGGTGATCACCATAACGTCGGTACAAGAAGTAGAATGTGCAAAATCCCTCGGATAGATTTCCATCTTTAACCTCCCGACTGATGCTCACTGCTCTTGGTGCCACTGGGTACCGAATTCTGAGATTCCCACTATGACTGGCATAGCCCGCTATTTCCTCAAGCATGGGGGTTAACTCAAAATGAGAAAAACGGAACACATTATGCGTCGGGTCCCAAAAAGGTATTAAAGCCTCAATTATATCCAACCTCGGTTTGATTTTCAGAAGACCAACAAGACCGCCCAAAACTTTTACCACAGTATCTCTGCTGACTTTCCCTAAGTCGTTCCACCACATATGGAGTTCTAATGGGATTTCTTCAAGGACTGTGAAAGGTTCATTTCCAATAGTGCTCATCCTGCACATTTATTTAGAGTGATTGGTGAAAAAACCATGATTTATTTTGACTCAAAAGAAAACTATCAGTTTTCAAAAAATTTCATTTCAAAACAAAACCACCTTTGCAAATACAGTCCTTCAGCACATCAGGAAAGAAGATTTTAGGGTTCTGTTCGCTAATCGGCCAAAATTTGAAAAAGGAACCATAGGTGGCTATTGTTGCAAAAGTAGCCTTCCGGTGCCCTTTTGGGGACATTTCGGCTATTTAGACAAGAACGGCATTACCTAACTTATTTATGACAAAATAACAACAACACATATTTTTTTTTCTTTTTGGGTTAATTTTTGCAAAATTGGAGTTGGACCCGGTGAGGGTTGCCTACGTATCCCACATCCGGCGAGAATCAAACTTGCGTAGTTCGGGCAGTTTTGACATAATAGAAAAATATCTTTTCTTGAAACAATTTCCTTTTTCTCTTTCTCTAAAATTTTGGCAGATTTCGGTACTTTTTGGATATCGGATTTTCAAAGACGGGTAATTATCTCTATCATACCTCAACTTGATTTTTTCTCATACTTTCTCCATTATTTTAGAATCCGGTCAACATGCAATCCGAAGCAAATAAATACACAAGTAGCAAGTAGCATGCATCAGGATGGTCTTTTGATTTCGGGTACACCTGTCCTGGACGGACCCAACCCCTGTGTTGAGTCCCCTAAGTCAAATGCACGTGATGCAAACAAGCGTTCCTACTAGGGATCCAACATGAGGCTTTGTTATAATAGGTTTAAAACCCAGGGTGTATTGTTCTAGACCTGGCTTACCCGAGCGGACAGCTCGAGCGGAGGGGGGGCAGCGTACCGGGAATACAGAAGCTTCACCGGCTTTGCAACTTGTCCGAACCTCGTTCTATGATTGGGATATGACTCTAACAGAAAAGAAGCAACACGAAGTGCACACTTCCAAGATGATTTAGAAGACTCAGACAGAAGAGGGTTTTGTAGCAGTTCTATCTACAATTCAGTCAATATCAAAGTGGTAAAAGCAGTGTTTAGCACATTAGGTTCAAACATGCAAAAATCAGATAATAAATAAAGTCAACTATAACAGTTATTCTAAGCTTGAGTTCTAAACCCTGAATAAACGTTCTGGGTTATTTCCCAGTCGGAGTCGCCAGAGCTAGTCACACCTCCTTTTTTACACCCCGAGGTACTAGTGGGAGTTTTTCCGAAGC
>NW_017682377.1:7343-9989 GCF_001879085.1 Nicotiana attenuata | reverse complement strand
TGAACTCCCGTAAAGGTTTGCGGGAGTTCCGGCATAGTTATCCTGGAACTCCCGTAATATTTACGGGAGTTCAAGCATACTTATGCTGGAACTCCCGTAAAATTTGCGGGCGTATTTTTTCGGATTTTGAATAGTATTTTCGCTCAGATTTAAAGTGGCTAAATTTCGATGACTTTTGAAACTTGGCTATTTTTCAACGACCAGTGGTAAATCTGGCTATAATAATCCAAATTTTTTTATTATAAATTCATCCAACTTATGCTGGAAATACTATTTATGAAGGCATATAAGCCAGTATATTATAATGGAGAAGTTGAAAATAATATCTAGGACAATTGAGAGAAATTAAATAATTTAATATTTTATTTCCTGTAGATTATACTGGAGGTGTATATGTTTAAACCACTACGTCCTATATTTAATACTGGATGTGAATAATCCTAATTATTTCACCCTAAATTCGTCCAGTTTTGATTACTTCCCTATAAAATATGGTGCTTATGAAGTGATATAAGCCAATATATTATATTATAATGGATAATTGGAAAATAGTGGAAACTCGGTAATTAGAACAATTTACTGGAATTAAGTAATTTAATATTTAGTTTCCTGTATATAAAAGGTATTAGGTCTGTTTGATTTTGACAGGTTCAGAGAATTTCGCATATTCCAAGAAAATTAGGTTCTAAACGACGCGCTACTAAAGCGTATCTCCAATTTCCAAGCGACCATCGTTAGGGTTTAGTCGCTTGTTCTCGAGGTTTAATTTTTGAAATGTCAAGCTTAATTTCGAACACTTGATTTTATGGGTACAAAGCACTCTCTCAAGCGTAAAAAACCTATTCATCCAATCTCAGTGTCATCTGATTTTTTTGATTTTGTTATGGAGAACGAAAATTATTCTCTTACAATGGCAGAATCTTATATGAAAGATGCTCGAAGTTCACATGCAGTTGCTGTATCATCATCAGCAAGAGGAACAGAAGTTGTTAGTTTAGAACGGACTCGTTCACAAAGGGCTAAAGCACGAAATACCTCTAGATCAGCTTCGAATACCTCTGGGTCAGCTAGTATTAGAATAACGCGTTCTCAAAGTTCTAAGGAATGCGAAATTAGTGATTCCAAAAGTATCAAGGAACCAGTAGTTGATGTTTCTCAAAATAATATAAAGCCTACAAAAAAGAGGAATGATTCTGAATCAAGTACTCATACGAGAAGAAATTCCAAATCATTTTTGAAGGTAAAATATATTACATGCTCTGTATAATGTTTACCATGTAATATACTTATATATGTATCTGTATTGTATTGCAGCTTAATGCAAGTGATAGACCAATACTTGGCAATAACTTCAATTCTGAGATTGTTAGCAATTTGAAAAAAAAAATTGTCAACAACGCAACTTGAACTTTTTAAGTCAACTTGTTTTGGCTATTTGTTGAATTTGCCTAGTATAAAACTGCAAACACAGTTAATATATTATTTGTTAACCAAGGAGGTAGAAAAAGGGAAAGCGAATCAAATGGTGTTTCTTGTCAATGGGGTAAAGCTACGTTTTGGATTGGCAGAGTTTGCTTTTGTAACTGGATTTAAATGTACCCCTGACGTACAGCTTTGTAGTGAAGTTAGGCAAAACAAAAATGGTTCAATTGCAAAGTACTTTAGGGATTACCCTACTGTTTCTAAAGAACACCTTGTGGATTGTTTTCTTACAAAAACATTTGACTCTGATGAAGATGCTATTAAGATAGCAGTGCTATTTGTTGTATATTCATTCCTTTTTTCTATTAAGAACACCAAATATATTGATAAGAAGTACTTGGACTTGGTTGACAAGGGTGATTACAATAGTTATCCATGGGGAATAGATTTATATGAGGAAACATTGAGAACAATTTCAGGTATTTTGGATAAGCAACGACAGTATTATTGGCTTTCAGGATTCCCTTATGCTGTTCAAGTATGGTTCTACGAATGTTTTGGATATTTGGATAGTCATGTTGCTTGTAGGCGTGAAAATATATCTCCACCAATTCTTCGATGGAGTGTTACACGGCAGCTGAAATTTGAAGAGTTAAACGATAAGCTATATGGCTTACCATCTAAGAAGGTAATATAATCATTTTTTTGTGTTTCTCATGTATTAAGACTTACTTTTGCTATATATAATTATTTTACTAAAATTTAGTAAATTGTATATATGTAGTTGAATTTAAGGAATATGTCTCTTGAGAATAAGATTGAGGATAATGTTGATCAGATACACGTTACTTCAGATGATGATTTTGTTGATCGTCCACCTGAGACTTTAAAAAGACAGTGCAAAATGATGATTAATGAGAATGCTAAAAGGAAAGGGACATCGTCTAATGTTTTGGATAAGAAGGGGAAAGATGTTAATAATTTGAAGAAACAGAGGAAAGATGTTAATGAAACATCAAAAATGAAAAGTATTGGTGCTAATGATTTGGAGAAGCAAATGACGGACAATGTCTCTAATAGTATTAATGTTACGGCAGCAAATAAAAAAAGTGGAAAGGTGGTGGAGAATATTCATAACCAAAATCAAGGTATAGGTGAAGCTTGTGTTGACCCGTCAACGAAACATAGTGAGTGGTATACTCAATTTAAGATTTTGCAAGATGG
>NW_017682377.1:0-5073 GCF_001879085.1 Nicotiana attenuata | reverse complement strand
GAATTGGCTAAGGGTTGGATTTTTGGTGAAGTTCCGGACGGTAGGTGAGATTTTGATCCGAGGTCGGGATGGAATTCTGAGAGTTGCAGTAGCTCCGTTAGGTGATTTTGGATATGCGTGACAAGTTTCAGATCATTCGGAGGTGTTTAGGTCGGGTTTTAGATCAAATGCAAGTTTCGGAAGTTTTAGTTTAACTTCGGCTTGAATCCGTGGTAATTCGATGATTTTGATGTTAACGATAGTGTTTTGATGATTGGAACAAGTTTAATAAGGTCTTGGGTGTGTTGGTGCTATTGGTTGAGGTCCCGGGGGCCTCGGAGTGATTTCGGGTGGTTAAACGGAGAATCTTGATGTTTGTTGCAGGTCTGGTGCACCTGGCTTCTGGTATTTCCGTATCTGCGGAAAAGGAGCCGCAGAAGCGGTTCCGCAGATGCGGCTAAGAGATCGCATAAGCGGTCCATGAGGGACCGGGGTAATTCCGCAAAAGCGGACGGGGTATCGCTTCAGCGGGTCCGCATAGGCGAAAATGAGGCCGCAGAAGCGGGATGGTGAGATCCGCAGAAGCGGATGGTTGGGCGCAAAAGCGGAAGGCCAAGGATTTAATGAAAAACCGCATAAGCGGAAATGTGGCCGCAGAAGCGGTCCCGCATAAGCGAAAGCGGGACCGCAAAAGCGAAAACTGGACTGGGCGACAGAAGGGTTTTAAAATAATATTTCATCTGCGACCCTTTCATATTTTTTCCTCCATTGTTGACGTTCTTAAGAGCTTTGAGCAAGGAAATTCGAGGGTTTTGACTGAGAATCACTTGGAGGTAAGTTCCTTGGCCTAAATATTCGAATTTATGGTAGAAATTACATGTAAATTGTAGAAAATTCATCAAAAACGGGTCAAGCTAGGGCTTCGAAAGGTGTGATGTAAAAATGGAATTTGGAGGGTCAAACGAGCTCCGATTTTGGTAAACTTTATATGCACGGACTCGTGGCGAGACGAGGAATCTGTTGGTGTGATTTTCGGAATTTTTCGAGAAGTGGGCCCAGGGCTCGGGTTTTACCAACTTCGTGAATTTTAGTACTTTTCGAGTATTTTTGATTGGGTTATGTTTCTTTAACCCATATTTATGTATTCGCTGTGATTTTGACTAGATTCGACGCGCGAGGAGGTTGATACAAAGGGAAAAGGCATTGCGGACCAGTCTACGGTCGGTTAGAGGTGAGTAGTTGGTGTATATGATGGCCTGAGGGTTTGAAACCCCGGCTTATCACATTGTGACGCTATTGTAGGGCGTGACTCGCACCCCATGGCAGGTGCGGGATTGGTTATGACTGGGGATTGTGACTTGGTCCATCCCGAACAAGAATATTTCTATATTGGCGACTGATACGCACCCTGTATTGAATATATCTGGGCTTATTGCCGTGTTTGGGGCCTTGTGCCGATCTGTAGCATCCTTAGAGGATGAATGTCATTGTGATAGCATGCTTTGTATAATCATTGATCTCAGTCCTGTGTTTAATCACTGTTATGAAATGCTAAGTCACTTTTCCTGAAGTTAAATATCTAAAGTATATTCCTCTTAATAAATTGGAAATTGGGAAATTAATTGAATCTGTTACGTGACTCATATGCATATTGTGGACTGAGTATGGATCGGGCTGCACGCCGCAGCGAATGGTATGATTATATTGCGCTTGGGCTGAAGGAGCCCCTCCGGAGTCTGTACACACCCCCAGTGAGCGCCGTCGACGTTAAATGGATCGGGCTACGCGCCGTAGCGGTCATGTGCATCGCATTGCATCCTTACATTATACTTGACTGATATATTTGAAGTTGTTTTGCTGTTGGTTCGTAGTTAGGTGTTGGACTGTCAGTTTTAGCTTTACTTTGTGGCATTTCGTGGATTTCTTATCTTCAGACATTTTATATGCTTATTACTTACTGAGTTCGTAGTACTCACCCCCTACTCCCTGCACCTTGTGTGCAGATTCAGGTACTTCGAGAGCTTAGTTGAGCTAGCCGCTGGTTTCCAGAGTTCCAGGAGTGGTCGAGGTAGCTGCTATGACGTCCGCAGGACCCGACTCCTCCCTTATCCCTTTATTATTTCCGTACTTTAGAACATACTTATTTTGAGGATTTTTTTTTGACTCTGTATTAGTTAGAGGCTCTAGACTCATGACCTCATGTCTTTGGGAGATACAGTTTATGTCAGTATTTCGTATTGTTTTAATTGAGTATTTCAACTATGAGTATTAATATTTGATTTTAAGTATATGATTAATTGGTTTTGAGCTTTGTGCTCGGGTTGAGAGAGTAAATGGTCGGGCTTGCCTAGCATTAGTGTTGGGCGCCATCACGACCGGGTTTGGGGTCGTGACAAGTTGGTATCAGAGCCTAGGTTACTAGGCCTCATGAGTCATGAGCCGGTTTAGTAGAGTCTCGTGGAACGATACGGGGACGCCTGTATTTCTCCACGAGAGGCTGCAGAACCTTTAGGAAAACTTCACTTTCTTGGAATTCTTCTCGTGCGTACTTGATTCAGCTTGAGATATACCTCTTGAAATTTCTTCCACACGTCAGTATGCGCACATGAGCGCTTAGTAGTATATGTGCCTTGATGGCTCGTGCTTCCCCGATCGAGGGGGGGCGAGACGTAATCTCCGTGAGTTGATG
This sequence comes from Nicotiana attenuata, assembly GCF_001879085.1. Taxonomy (NCBI): domain Eukaryota; kingdom Viridiplantae; phylum Streptophyta; class Magnoliopsida; order Solanales; family Solanaceae; genus Nicotiana; species Nicotiana attenuata. Next base: position 2,405 of record NW_017682377.1, on the reverse strand, counting down.
TTGGGCCAGTCTGGAGGACATGAGGCCGGACCTTTGCTTATGGCTTGAGCACCAAGGTGCTGATTTTGTGAGCTGGAGTTATGAACTTATATGTTCAGTATTGTCCTAAATTGTGGGAATGGCTGCTGGATAGCTACGTAATGAGTATGTTGGTACTATGCAGTGTGTATGACAGTGGAAGGTATACAAAAAACATGAACTAAAGGTAAAGCTAATGGGTAATTGGCTTATGAGGGGAAACCATTTGTTATACTAGTTAGATAAGTCTGGGAGCTAAGATCGCTTCTGTGAAATTATGACGAAATCTATGTCGAGTAGCACACCGTGAAGGTCGAAAACATTAAGGAGAGAATATGTTCTTACTCGGTTGAGTATCCCAATAATGGAGGATCGAAAGGTATCTTCTATGTGTTATGATTCGAATAGGTGCAACCCATGCCCATGTATCAATTTTGATAATATAATACATGTAGTATTGAGATTTATGTTGATATACATCGTGATGCTTGTCAAGTTGTGGCCGTGTTGCTAGGATGGTTTTGGTGATTCTCTGGCAGGTGGATAGGCCCAATTACAAGGGAAACTCTGCCGAAATTTTTGGGACTTAGTGAAAAAAAAAAATTTGGTCGCCTGGAGGGTAGGCTTAACTGTTATGTGAGTGAATGCAAGAAAATGCAGAAGAGTTAAAATTCCAGATGATTTGAGTTTCCACAAGCTTATGAAAGAGCGAGTTCAATCTCACTATGGTATTACGACAGCAATAGAGCATATGCGTTATGATTATAGTGTGTTGTGATATATGGCTTCGAGCCAAGTTGGGGAGCTTGCTAGTGGTTAGCGGATTGGTGGTTATGTACTATGTTAGTTCTGATTTGATGCATGCTGGTGAATCAGCTCTGGTCGTGGAGATTGGGCCGGGAATGGCACGAGTGAAGGGAAAATTTTGACAAAGATGTCATGAGCTCGGATGAGCAGGAAAGAAGTTTCGATTGTTAAGGTAAATTGGTATTGTTTTCACCTAAGATCGGTGTTTTATAAAAAGGGCTTTGCATCCTGGCTAATGATTCTTGATCGCTCTTCAGCGTTAGTGCTACCGGTGGTTTGGAGGTACGCCCCAAATATTGTTGCGGTAGGTTGTGGGAGTGCGTCCCACAGGAAGATTATATAAGTGTGGCATGTAGTCACTTGACTGATTAAAGATGTAAGCCAAGTATCAAGGTTGTGATGGTGTCGTTAAATTGAGGGATTCATGCCTGGAGGGCACTTGGCATATTGGGTTGTGAACTGGGAAGGATTACCCCGATTGTGATGGTTGTTCTTGTGTGTTATGTGAAAAAGGGGGTTATTATGGACCCTTGAAAGGTTGTCAAACTGGTTCATTGTGAGCAGAATCGGCTTGAAGTCGGTGGATGGACTCAATGTGAATAATGGATCTATATCAGGCCAGATGTGTGCATTTTTGTAACGCGGTCCTCATGGAGGAGTAGTTAGGTTGATGCTTCATTGCCAGATATCTCGCGTAGTGTTGCATTACGCCGTGTGATTGTGAAATGACTCGAGAAATTGCTTATGTGTTGAGAATCCGCGTAGGAATGATGTTACTTGAGCAACTTGGCTCTTGAGATTCAGATTGTACATCGCACCTCAGTTGAGCTTGATTTTTGGTAGCTTATAGTGCTATATGCCCCCCCAGGGACGGTATTGTGCACTTAGCATACTTGTGACCGAAATTCGGTATTTTATATTAATGAGCAATTTAGCTTGATGTACACCTCTTTAGGTGAGTGATATGTGTGGATCGGGTGGCACGCCGCCATGAGTGTGTTATTTGGATCGGGTTGCGCGCCGCAACAGTATGATATTGAGCATGGTTTTCTATACGCTATCTTTGTATGCCTTGCTACCTGTTTTCCAAGGAAAGTCTGTATTAGTGCGTAGGATTTGGTAATTCCTTCCAGAGCTCGTTTTCTTTTGTATTGCGTTCGAATTGGTAGCCTATTGGCACATTGGGGCATCATATACGACATATAATTATGTCTGGAGTGGCTTATTGCCCGAACAGTTCGTACTGGGTAAGACGAGATCATTGAATTTGAGATCAGTGCAATCTGAGTATGTGAAGTAAAATTAAAGAGCTAAGACCATTGTTTGGCTCAGAATGAGGTGATAGTTCTTGCCAAGAGTATAGAACTAATGAATTGTTGTTTCGGTAGTAGTTATGAATGTGTACAGGTCTCATCCGTCGTGTCAGTATTGTAAGAATTTGAACAAGACCTGTGTATGTCATGCAGAGCATGGGATGTGTAGTGATTCCTCTTAAGTGATTAGATAAATGCTCTTTGGATCATTGGGGGAAAATGATATTGCTAAGTGGAAGTGATTTGATGAGAGTATATGTCTCAGAA
>NW_017682376.1:9254-9995 GCF_001879085.1 Nicotiana attenuata | reverse complement strand
AAAAGGACAGGTAAAGTTTCTTCTCGCACTTACCGACTATTTCACTAAATGGGTAGAGGCAGGAGCATTTAAGCAGGTGCGAGAAAAGGAAGTTAAAAATTTTATTTGGCGAAATATCATCTGCCGATTTGGTGTACCAAAGAAAATTGTATGCGACAATGGCCCTCAATTTATCGGAGCTCAAGTCACAGAGTTTTTTGAGAGTTGGCAAATTAAAAGGATTACGTCTACACCTTATCACCCAGTGGGTAACGGGCAAGCAGAATCAACGAACAAAGTCATAATCAACAATTTAAAGAAACGTTTAGAGGAGTCAAAGGGTAATTGCGCTGAAGTGTTACCCGGAGTTTTATGGGCATATCGCACGACAACAAAGACGAGCACAGGTGAAACCCCTTTCTCTTTAGTTTATGGAGCTGAAGCACTAATCCCGGTTGAAATAGGAGAACCAAGTACAAGATTATCACAAGCAACACAAGAGTCTAATGATGAAGAGATGTGGGTCAATTTGGATCTACTAGAAGGCAAGAGAGAAGCTGCATTAATAAGAATGACAGCACAAAAACAAGTGATCGAACGATATTACAACAGGAAAGCTTGACTGAGATACTTCAAAATTGGGGACTTCGTGCTTAAAAAGATTTTTCAATCTACAAAGGCATCCAACGCGGGTAAACTAAGTCCAACCTGGGAAGGACCCTACAGAGTTCGAGATATTGCAGGAAAAGGAGCATACGAGTT
>NW_017682376.1:0-9241 GCF_001879085.1 Nicotiana attenuata | reverse complement strand
TGCACTTTCACTGAAGCTATATCCTTTGATCTCAACTTTCGAACCTGACGCTCCAAAATAGCTGCTGGCTCCACATCATAAGTCAGATCACCATCTAACTGAACCGTGCTGAAATCCAGAACATGAGACGGATCCCCAATATACTTCCGGAGCATAGAAACATGAAATACCGGATGCACACTCGACAAGCTAGGTGGCAAAGCAAGCTCATAAGCCACCTCCCCAATCCTACGAAGTACCTCAAAAAGCCCAATGAACCGAGGACTCAATTTACCCTTCTTCCCAAATCTCATAACACCCTTCATGGGTGAAACCTTCAACAGAACCTTCTCACCAACCATGTAGGACACATCCTGAACTTTCCTGTCAGCATAGCTCTTGTGTCTCGACTGTGCTGTACGAAGCCTCTCCTGAATCACCTTCACCTTGTCTAAAGCATCCTGCACTAAGTCTGTACCCAATAGCCTGGCCTCGCCCAACTCAAACCAACCAACTGGAGATGTACACTGCCTCCCATACAAAGCCTCATATGGAGCCATCTGAATACTCGACTGGTAACTGTTGTTATAAGCAAACTCTGCGAGCGGTAGAAATTGATCCCATGACCCTCCAAAATCAATGACACAAGTGCGTAACATGTCCTCCAATATCTGAATAGTGCGCTCGGACTGCCCATCCGTCTGAAGGTGAAAAGATGTGCTCAACTCAACCTGAGTACCCAACTCTCACTGTACAGACCTCCAAAACTGTGAAGTAAACTGAGTGCCCCGATCTGAAATGATGGAAACTGGGACACCATGCAAACGAAAAATCTGCCGGACATATATCTCTGCCAACCGCTCTGAAGAATAGGTGGTCAGATAGGAATGAAGTGCGTGGACTTGGTCAGCCGATCCACAATCACCCAAATAGCATCGAACTTCTTCAAAGTCCGTGGAAGCCCAATTAAAAGGTCCATGGTGATCCGCTCCCACTTCCACTCTGGAATATCCATCCGCTGAAGCAAGCCACCCGGTCTCTGGTGCTCATATTTCACCTGCTGAAAATTGAGGCATCGAGCTACGAATCCCACAATGTCTTTCTTCATTCTCCTCCACCAATAATGCTGTCTCAGATCCTGATACATCTTCACGGCACCCCGATGAATGGAATACCGCGAGCTATGGGCCTCTTCCAGAATCAACTCCCGAAGCCCATCTACATTGGGCACACATATCCGGCCCTGCATCCTCAACACCCCATCATCACCGATAGTCACATCTCTGGCATCATCATGCTGAACTCTGTCCTTAAGGACAAGCAAATGAGGATCATCATACTGGCGCTCTCTGATGCGATCATATAAGGAAGACCGAGAAATCACACAAGCCAATACTCGACTGGGCTCCGAAATATCCAACCTCACGATCCGATTGGCCAAGGCCTTAACATCAACTGCAAGAGGTCTCTCCCCAACTGGAATATATGCCAAACTCCCCATACTCACCGCCTTCCGGCTCAAAGCATCGGCCACCATATTGGCCTTCCCCGGGTGGTACAAGATAGTGATGTCATAATCCTTTAGCAACTCCAACCACCTCCGCTACCTCAAATTGAGATCCTTCTGCTTGAACAAGTGCTGGAGGCTACGGTGATCAGTAAACACCTCACAAGACACACCATATAAATAATGCCTCCAAATCTTCAACGTGTGTACAATGGCAGCCAACTCCAAATCATGAACAGGGTAGTTCTTCTCATGGGGCTTCAACTATCGAGAAACATAAGCAATCACTCTACCCTCCTGTATCAGCACACACCCAATACCAACTCTCGAAGCATCAATATACACAGTATAAGAACCTGAAGCTGATGGCAATACTAACACTGGAGTTGTGGTCAAGGCAGTCTTGAGCTTTTGGAAGCTCTCCTCACACTCATCAGACCACTGAAATGGAGCACCCTTCTGAGTCAACTTGGTCAAGGGCGATGCAATAGATGAAAATCCCTGAACAAACCGGCGGTAATAACCCGCCAAACCAAGGAAGCTGCAAATCTCTGTAGCTGAGGACGGTCTGGGCCAACTCTGAACCGCCTCTATCTTCTTTGATTCAACCTGAATACCCTCACTGGACACCACGTGCCCCAAGAAAGCCACTGAACTGAGCCAAAACTCACATTTGGAGGACTTTGCATAAAGCTTCTCCTCTCTCAATCTCTGCAACACCACTCTCAAATGCTCCGCGTGCTCCTCCTGACTACGCGAGTATACCAGAATATCATCAATGAAGACTATGACATACGAGTCGAGATACGGCCGGCATGCTATTCATCAAATGCATGAACGCTGCTGGGGCATTGGTCAGCCCAAAAGACATCACCAAGAACTCATAATGACCATATCGGGTCCTGAAGGCTATCTTAAGAATATCCGAGTCCCTGATCTTCAACTGGTGATAACCCGAACGGAGATCAATCTTGGAGAACACCCTCGCTCCCTAAAGCTGGTCGAACAAATCATCGATACGAGGCAAAGGATACTTGTTCTTAATTGTTACTTTGTTCAACTGCCAGTAATCAACGCACATCCTCATCGTGCCATCCTTCTTCTTCACAAAAAGAACCGGCGCACCCCAAGGTGACACACTAGGCTGAATGAACCGCTTGTCAAGAAGTTCCTGAAGCTGCTCCTTTAACTCCTTCAACTCCGCTGGTGCCATACGATACAGTGGAATAGAAATGGGCTGAGTGCCCGGCACCAGATCAATACCAAAATTAATATCCCTGTTCGGTGGCATGCCCGGCAGGTCTGCAGGAAACACGTCGGGGAAATCCCTCACAACTGGAACAGAATCAATACTGGGAGTCTCTGCATTGACATCCCTCACAAATGCTAAGTATGAAAGACAACCTTTCCACCCCATACGCTGGGCCTTCAAGAAAGAAATCACCCTGCTGGGGATATAATCGGTCGAACCTCGCCACTCAATCCGTGGCACACCAGGCATAGCCAATGTCACTATCTTGGCATGACAGTCCAGAATAGCCCGGCACGGAGATAACCAATCCATGCCCTATATAACATCAAAGTCCACCATACATAACAACAATAGATCCACTCGGGTCTCCAGACCCCCAATAGACACAACACACGACCGGTACACATGGTCTACCACAACAGTATCGCCCACCGGAGTAGAGACATGAACAGAAGAAACGAGAGACTCACAGGGCGTATCCAAATAATGGGAAAAATAAGATGACACATAAGAAAAAGTAGAACCAGGGTCAAATAACATAGAAGCATCTCTACGGCAGACTGAGATAATACCTGTAATCACCGCATCTGAAGCAATCGTATCAGGCCTAGCTGAAAGTGCATAGAAACGGGCCTGACCACCACCGGATCGACCTCCCCCTCTTGGGAGACCCCTAGATGACTGTCCCCCACCCCTAGCTGGCTGGGTGGATGGTGAAGTAACTGGCGCTGAAGCTGACGGCTGACCCCTCTACTGAGATGAACCCCCAAGACGACGAGGACACTGCCTCCACATGTGACCCATCTCTCCATACTCATAGAAACTCCTGGGTGCTGGAGGCGGGGACTGAAGGGAACCCCTAGCACCGGAATGACTAGCAGACACACCTGGCGTGGAAGAATCCTGAACTGATGGAGCACGTGATGAACCTTTGGGCTGGAAGGGCACTGAGTGAAGAATGACCGTGCTGAGAACCGTGATAACCATGGCCCGATGACGCCCCACGATAACCTGGGCGAGCTGACTGAGCATGCCTGAACTGGCGGCCTCTGCCATGCTGAAACTGACCCCTCGAAGGAGCACCCCCAAAACTACCATGACCTCGAGGCCTCTTGGCCTCCCTCTCCTCACGCTCCTGTCGGCGAACTGCCTCAATCTCACGAGCGATATCAACAACCTCCTTAAACGTGGAACCTGAAACTCTCTCCCTAGTCATGAGAACCCGAAGTTGATATGTGAGGCCATCAATAAACCTCCTGATCTTCTCTCTCTCCATAGCAACCGGCCAAATAGCATGACGAGCTAACTCTGAGAACCTCATCTCGTACTGAGTAACAGTCATATCCCCCTGTCGCAACTGCTCGAACTGCCTACGCAGCTCCTTCTTGCGGGACTGTGGGACATACTTTCCAAAAATAGAGCGGAGAACTACTGCCAAGTAAGGGGTGCCGAACCAACAGGCCTACGCCTCTCATATGCCTCCCACCAAGTGAAGGTAGCTCCCGTAAATTGAAAAGTCGTGAATGCAACCCCGCTGGTCTCCATAATACCTGCAATGCGAAGAATCCTCTGACATCTATCCAAGAAACCCTGGGCATCCTCGCCCTCTGCACCACTAAAAGTAGGAGGCTGGAGTCTGCCAAACCTCTCCAATCTGCGCTGCTCGTCCTCTAGCATAATTGGAGCTATGTAACCCTGAGCAGCTGCCACCGGCTGGGCTAGTGATGCCTCCGGTGTCTGCAATCCCTGAACAACCTGATCGGGCGGGCGGGCGGCGGGAGTCTGAGATCCTCTCTTGGCTTGAGAAGTGGCTGCAGCAGTGGAAACCGCGACCGCCTGAGCAAGACTCGTACATACTGTCAAGATCTGGGCCAAGGTCTCCTAAAGACCTGGAATCACAATGGGCACAGCTGGTGCCTGAGCTGGTACTGCTGGAGTGTCCACAACTGGGACCTGATCCTGAACTGGGGCGGCTGGTGGATCTGCGGGTGCTACCCCAGTTGCTGTGCAGGCTACACCTCTGCCCCTACCACGGCCTCGACCGCGTCCTCAGCCTCTAGTGGCCCCAGCTGGTGGTACTGGTGGTCGTCCATCCTGATCGGTCGCTCGTGTCCTCACCATCTGTGTGAGAATAGAATAACAGAAGTTTAGTACTCGGATCAAAAGATTCGCACGACAAGAATTTCAAGAATATGGAGTTTTCCTAAAAGTTCTGCAACCTCTTGAGGATAAATACAGACATCTCCGTACCGATCCGCAAGACTCTACTAAACCTGCTCATGACTCGTGAGACCTATGTAACCTAGGCTCTGATACCAACTTATCACGACCCTAAACCCAGACCCGGTCGTGATGACGCCTCTCGTGAAGACAAGGCCAGCCGACATAACTCCTAATTCATATTAAACAATTATAATAACACAATTTAAGCCATTAACATGCTAATAATCCCAAAATATAAGTGACACAGTATAATTTGCGGAAAAACAACACAGTCCGACATCGGGGTATCACCAGTCATGAGCATCTAACATAAGTCTCGAAATAGGGAATAAGGGCCACACAGTCTATTACAAAATCTAGTACTAGGGAAAAGAAACAACGATAAGAGGGAGAAACACTGGGCTGCGAATGCCGAGCAGCTACCTAGTGGACTCCGAAAATCTGCTGGAAGTTATCAACCCTCGCTAGCAGGACCTGAAGCGCCTGAATCTGCACACAGGGTGCAGGGAGTAAAGTGAGTACTCCAACTCAGTGAGTAATAACAATAAATGAAGACTGAGCGATAAGAAATCTTGTAAAACACAACAAAATGCTATAAAGAAGCAGAATAAAACCAGTAAAGTACAATACAGCAGTAAAATCTCATAAAAACACCTTTTAGCAGTTAAACACGTAAATGAAAGGCAGCTAGGAAAGATAAACACATAAAAGCCGCCCCTCGGGCACAATAACAACAGAATCAGTCCTCGGGCATTAACAATAGAACAACACCAGCCCCTCGGGCTATATCTCATATCACAATGGGTACCCGCGCTCACTGGGGGTGTACAGACTCCAGGAGGGGCCCCTTACGGCACAAGCGCAATATCAAGCCATCTCGTGGCATAATCACTAGACTCTCGGCCTCATATCAACAAGCCACCTCGTGGCGTAAAATCTCAGGCCCTCGGCCTCATAATCATAATCAGTGTATCACTGCTCCGGTGTGTAGCCTGACCCAAAAGTATCCTCACAACATAGGCCCTCGGCCTTACTCAGTCAGAGTCTCATAAGCCACTCGGGCAACTATAAAACATGATGCTCAGCCTAAAATATGATTTAAAATATTATTTAAAGTGTTAAAACAGGGTAAACATGGCTGAGTTATGAAATAGTAGAATATAACATGACTGAGTACAAGTATAAAGTCAAAACAGTGAGGAAATGGCAGCAAAAACCCCCCAAAGGGTCCAAATTGTTGGCACGAGGCCCAAATATGACATTCTGCCCAAGACATGATGATAACAAACGGTTATCAATCAAATACGCGGTAAAACAGTCATTCGGGATGGACTAACTCACAATCCCCAACGGTGCACGACCCCACGCTCGTCATCTAGCGTGTGCGTCACCTCAATATAGCACAATGATGTGAAATCCGGGGTTTCCTACCCTCAGGACAATATTTACAATCATTACTCACCTCAATCCGGCCCAAACTCTAGCTCGCGATGCCTTTGCCCCTCGAATCGGTCTCCGGATGCTCCGAATCTATCCAAAATCAGTGCAAAATCATCAAAATATGCTAAGGGAACAAAGCCCACTCGAAAGAAATCAAATTACAACGCAAATCCCGAAATTGGCCAAACCCGACCCCCGGGCCCACATCTCGGAACTCGATAAAATTTACGCCAAAATGATCCTCATACTCCCATGAGTCTATACATATCAAGAACACTGAAATCGAAGTCCAAATGACCCCTCAAATTTCCATTTTTAGGTCTCTTAATCTCAAGCCCTAACTTCAAATTTTCAGGTTTATTTTCCACAATTTCCATGATCAAATAGGTAGAAATCACATTAGGATTGAGTATTTAGTCCAAAATTCTTACCTCCAAGTGTTCCTCCTTGATTCCCTCTTCAATCTTCTCCAAAAAGCTCTAAAAACGCACAAAAATGGAGGAACTTGGGTTCAAAATCACGGAACAGGCCTTTTAAACATTCTGCCCAGCTATTTTAATTCCTTTTTCGCGAACGCGGTCAAAGACTCGCATTCGCGAAGCACATCCTGACGTTGACCACATTTTCCTCTTACGCGAACGCGACAACACCCTCGCGAACGCGACGCCTCAGCACTCAACTCTTCGCGGACGCGACATCAACCTCACGAACGCGATGACCAACGAGATCGACCCTTCGCGATCGCGGGACCTCCTTCGCGAACACGAAGGCCAATTTCACAGCCTCCTAGCCTAATCCTTTGCGAACGCGAGGGCCCACTCGCGAACGCGAAGGCCAATTTTTTGCAACACCCAACAATAGATTCCTGCAATCTTTTTCAACATGAAATGGTCCGTTTAACCACCCGAAAATCATCCGAGGCCCTCGGGACCTCAACCAAACATGCCAAAATATCCCATAACATTATTCAAACTTGTTCCAACCTTCGGAACGCTCAAAACAACATCAAAACACCAAATTTGCATCGGATTCAAGCCTAAGAATTCTAAAAACTTCCAAATTCCGCTTTCGATCAAAAAGTCTATCAAACCACGTCCGAATGACCTGAAATTTTGCAGACACATCCCAAATGACACAACAGACCTATTGCAACTTCCGGAATTCCATTCCGACCCTTATGTCAAAATCTCACCTCTCAACCGGAAAACGCCAAAATTCCACTTTCGCCAATTCCAGCCTAAATCTACTACGGACCTCCAAAACACATTCCGATCATGCTCCTAAGTCTCAAATCACCTCCCGAAGCTATCCGAACCATCGGAACTCGCATCCGAGCCCTCTAACACATAAGTCAACATCCGGTTGACTTTTTTCCAACTTAAGCTTCCTCAAAAGAGACTAAGTGTCTCAAACCTTACTAAAACCTTTCCGAACCCGAGCCAACCAACCCGATCATACATAGAACCGATAATTTTGAAGATTTTAAATCAATTTATTCTCATATTTTATTAAATAAACAATCATTAATTGCATCACAAATAATTTTGTGATGATTTTATCATCTAACTTCATCATTTATATCCATATTAAGTTTTAAATATTTTGGTGCATTTATTATAATTACACTTGCATTTTTAAGGCTAAAATTGCACATTTTACAATAATAGCCCATATACACTTGTAACTACTTTATTTATACAAAAACGACTTTTTATATTTTTATAGTGTTGAATAATTGTTGCTAACCATTTTTATGCACAAATAACATTTTTACTATTTTATTTATCATTTTTACAAATTATTTTTATTAATTAAAAATGGGTATTTAATTAATAGTCCTTAATTCCTCCTATTTTCGGGCCTAGGCTACCCAAACCAGCCCAAATTACCTAGCCCAACACCTAAAATGCCTAACCCAATAACCCCAGCCCAAAACCAATGACCCAATTACTCCAACCCGGTCGCGACCCATTTAACCAACCCGCCCCGCTCACTTATTAAACCCTGGCCGTTGATCTCCTAAGATCAACGGCCCCTGTTAACTTACCTTTTTAATACTAACCCCCAAACCCTAACCCCCCCCCCCCTATTATCCCTCACCCACCGTCACCAAACGTTCTCAACTCCTTCCCATCTGAAGAACCCTAACCCTAGCCGTCACACCACAAATCCCCTCTCCTAATCCCTCTTCTAATGAGATTTCCTTCCTATTTGCTTACCATATCTGTATATTTCCGCTACTGGTTGATTCTCTATGGTATCACTTAGTACTTGCCTAAACATGGCAAGTACTACTACTCCGATTCTGTCCGTTTCTTGAATCTGGACGATATTCCGTCTACACGCGTTTATTCTACACCACGTGAGTCCGATTCTGTCTATATTTTGATGATTCTAACTTACCCTAAAACTAGGGTTCACAGATTTTCTTCAAAACGAACCAAAATTGGTTCAAGTCCTCGATTTTGGGTGTTTTCTTGTCTATATTCTTCCTATTATGTGTGAGTTTGATTTTCTTTGTTTAGATTTTGCTGATTTCTTTTCACTTGCCTTAAGAGTTAGAATTTTCAGATCTTGTTTGCTTAATCGTTTTGACTCACTGACTATGGTTCTATTTGTGTCTCTATTCATCTTTGTGTGTGAATGTTCTGTCAATATTTTATTTTTCTAAAATTAGGGTTTGCTTATTTCCTTTTTCCTATATCCGATTTTATTTGATTCTGCATGATGATACTTTCTTATTTGTGTTTGATTTACACTTTTCCTTATTTATTTGCTCGATCTTTGTCACTATATAAATCCCTTCCCTTTCCCCTTTAGGATAGACCTAGAATCACTGT
>NW_017682375.1:6558-10001 GCF_001879085.1 Nicotiana attenuata | reverse complement strand
TGACGCTCACCCCCGAAGACTGGAGGGTGAAGCCTGGTCCATCTGTCTAATAACTTCTGTAGGTCACCATCCACAGCTGGCCTGGGCTGGGGTACCACTGCAGCAACTGGCTGAGCCCCATCTGGGGGTAGTGCACCCGGAGTCTGATATACTACAGCCGCATGGCCTGGAGCCCGACCAGTAGTGGTCTGGGCTCCCCCTCCTGCCTGTGAAGTGGCTGGGTCTGCTGGAAATAAACCAGCCTGAGTCATAGTGTCAATGAACCGTAGCATGCGGCCCATGACCTCCTGAAATCCCGGTGCTGTCATGAAATCCGCCGGGGTAGGCTCAGCTGCGGGCACCTCGCCCTGCTCCTCAATAATAGGGTCCTCCAAAGGATCTGCCGGTGGTGCAACTGGAACGGCTCTGGGACGCCCTCGTCCCCTACCACGGGCCGGTGCCCTCCCCCGGCCTCTACGTCCGCCTCTAGCAACGGGGGGAGCAGCTCCTCCCGGGTCCGGAACGTCGGCGGTACGAGTTCTCACCATCTGTGAGAGAATAGAAGAGGGAAATTTAGTACTCTAAGCACTGCACGTCAGGAAATGAATAAAGAGTAGTCTTTCCTAATACCCTATCGCCTCTCGAAAATAAATACAGACGTCTCCGTACCGATCAACAAGACTCTATCAGGTTTGCCCATAACTCGTGAGACCTACGTGAACCTAGTGCTCTGATACCATGTTGTCAGGACCCATTTTCACAACAGGTCATGAGGGCGCCTGATACCCTTGTCAGGCAAGCCAATTGCGGAAACACTTCTAAAATACTTATGTTGCTTTTAATTAGAATAAGTGAAATAAACACTCAATTTGGAATTTAAACTAGAAGAGCTGAATGCTGTAATAATATAATTACACAACCCCAAAATAATCGTCTACCAAAGTGTGTGCCAGAACCTGGTGTCATAAGCTACGGGCAACTAGTAGAATATACATCCAAAAGAATATCACACTACCCTACTGTCTGGATCCAAATAGACAGAAAATAATAATACAAAAGAAAGACTTCTTCGGCTGCGGATCGACATGGAAGGAAAGCAACTCACCGTAGAAGTCCCAAGTCCGCTCACAAATGCGCACCAGAGTGATAACCAGATCCACCTGCCTCAGACCCTGTACATTTAAGTACAGAAGCGTAGCATGAGTACATAAACAATATGTACCCAGTAAGTATCCCGTCTAATCTCGAAGAAGTAGAGACGAGAGGTCGACTTGATACTTACTAAGGTCGAGTAAAATGAGAAGAATTTATAACAAGCAGTAATAACTCAGTTTATAGGAATTAGCAAGTACAAAACATCAATTCTTCCTTTAGGTTGTCATTACGAGTGTCCATATATACATAAAAGTAAATATGAGGCCTAACCCACATTAAAAGGGTCACATAAGTCATGCGCATATAATCACCGAGGAACGTACGGCCCGATCCAACATAAAAATAGTAAATTGTGCACTACCGAGGGTCGAACGGCTCGAACAATAGATGAATCTATTACCCCGCTCGCGAATCAACCGTGCGACACGGTCAAATAGAAATAAACTCACTGCCACGCAATAACAACAATCACTACACATATGAGGGTGGCCGTACATAGAAATGCCAATTATTTTCTTTTAAGAACCAAATAGGTTAAGGGTCATTTTCTAATCTCATTCTTCTTAATCACAAGAGTTCATTAAATCCCAGATAATCAACTATACTAGAATATCACGTAAAGCATGCTCATGGGTCCTAAACTACCCGAACTTAGCATAATAGTCGCTACACACGGACTCCCATCACCTAGTACGTACGTAGCCCCCGAATACAATGACAAATAATTCAATTATTATACCTATGGGGACAATTCCCTCTTACAAGGTTATAAAGGAGACTCACCTCGCTCCAACGCGCACTTCCAATATAAAAAACAAGTCCAAGCCCTCAAGTCGGAGCCAAACAATCACAAACTAGTTAAAGGAAGTAAGAACTAGTCAATATAAGTTTACAAAATCAAATTCTAGCTATTTAAGCCATTTCCCAACCCTTTTCACAAGTTTCCTAAATTCCGACCCCGGGCCCACGTGCCCGGATACCGATATTTTTTGAAGGAAATTGTTCTCTACAACCTAAGAATCAAAAATATATCATTTCTAGTTCATTACATAGCAATTACATGCTTAAATCTTAGTTTTACTAAAACCCTAGGTCTAGCTCTAACCCTTGATTTTTACTTAATTTTAGTGTTTAATCTACCTAATGTTCATGTAATTAAACTAAGAATGGAGGGAGATTACTTACCTTACAATACTATGTGGAAATCCTCTCTTTGGAAGCACCCAAATCGCCCAAGTGTGAAGTAGTGAGTGAAATAAATGACCTAGAGCTCGAATTAAAAGAGCTCACTGCCCAGCGATTTCCGCTTCTGCGGTTTGGGGACCGCATCTGCGGTCCTGCTCCTGCGGAAAGGAGGCTGCATCTGCGGCTCTGGGCTTTAAGCGACTGGACCGCTTCTGCGGTCTGAAGGGCGCTTCTATGTAAACCGCTTCTGCGGTTTGGGCCGCTTCTGCGGTTTGGGCCGCTTCTGCGGTTCTGGCCCAATTTGGCTGGACCGCTTCTGCGGTCGAATTTCCGCTAAAGCGGAACCGCTTCTGCGGTTTGATGACCGGTTCTGCGATTTTCCCCGGGCCTGCCCTTGGCCGCTTCTGCGAAGGCCTGACCGCATCTGCGGTCCTGCTTCTACGGCCCTAGAACCGCAGATGCTGTTATGACAGAAGCAGCAGTTCAGCCTCTTCTTCAATTTTAACTTCACTCGAGCCTCGATCATTTGACGCTCGGGGCTCCCGAGCCCCGCCCGAACATACCGACAAGTCTGAAATTACGAGGCGGACCTACTCGAACCCTCGGAACTCCCAAAACAACGCTAAATCTTGGAATCACTCCCTAAAACCAAATGAATCAAACTATTGAATCTTCAAGTTCTTAATTCTCCTCTAACGGGTCAAAACGCCCTTAAACTACTCGGATTGGCACCAAATTTTATGGGCAAGTCTTAAACAACATTACGGACCTGTACCAAGCTTCGGAACCAAAATCCGAGCCCGATACCCAGGGAATCAATGATTACTTAGTTTCTTTAGTTCTTTAAAGCTTCAATTAAATAATTTTAAATAAAAATTCATTACTCGGGCTAGGGACCTCGGAATTCGATTCCGGGCATACACCCAGGTCCCATATTTTTCTATGGACCCTCAAAAATTGTCAAATTACGAATACGGGTCCGTTTTCCCAAAATGATGACCGAAGTCAAACATGGTCCTTTAAGAGAATCTTAAAGAAGCAAATGGACATATTTTTACTCAAAACTCTTCCTACTCCCGAACCAATCGCCCCCGCAAGTCATAAATTAGTTAAAGCAAGTACGG
>NW_017682375.1:0-6553 GCF_001879085.1 Nicotiana attenuata | reverse complement strand
AGAGAGTCACGTAAAATAGCATGATGTGGGTCCTAAAACTACCCGGACCATTGACATAGTAGTAGCTACGCACGGACTCTCATCACCTAGCGCGTGCGAAGCCCCCCGCATTTAGCAACAATTACTCAATTATTAATCCCTATGGGGGACAAATTCCCTCTTATAAAGGTTGAAAAAGAGACTCACCTCGCACCAAAGCGCGCTCCCAATATCGAGAACAAGCCCTAGCTCTTAATTCGAAGCCGAATGATCGCAAACTAGTTAAAATATGTAAGAACTAGTCAATAAAGGCTTAAAAGGTCGAATTCCAACTATTTAAGTAATTTCCCAACCTTTTCCACAAGTTTCCTAAATTCCGACCCCGGGGCCACGTGCCCGGATTCCGATATTTTTCGAAGGAAATTGTTCTCTACAACCTAAGGATCAATAAAATGTAAATTCTAATCCATTTCCTAATTTTATTAAAACCCTAGGTCTAGCTCTAACCCTTTGATTTTATCTAATTTTTAGTGTTTAATCTACCTAATATACATGTATTTAACTAATAATGAATGGGAGTAACTTACCTTGAAGTGCTATGTTGGAACCCTCTCTTTGGAAGCCCCTAAATCGCCTAAGTGTGGAGTGTAAAATGAAAAATGGCGTTTGAGTTCGAATTAAATGAAGGCCACTGCCCAGCGATTTTCGCTTCTGCGGTTAGGGGACCGAATCTGCGGTCCCGCATCTACGAAGATGGGGCCGCATCTGCGGAACTGGGCAAGAGGGGATTGGACCGCTTCTGCGGTCTGAGGCCCGCATATGCGGAACCGCTTCTGCGGCTTGGGCCTAAAAGGGCTGGACCGCATCTGCGGTCTGGGGATCGCATAAGCGCAACCGCTTCTGCGGTCCCTGGGCCGCTTCTGCGGCTTTCCCTGCGCCTCCCCCTTTTCGCTTCTGCGATGGTCTGACCGCATCTGCGGTCCCGCTTCTGCGGCTCAGAACCGCAGATGCGGTTATGACAGAAGCAGCAAAAACTCCAGCTCTTTTTAAGTTTTTCTACTTCGCTCGAACCTCGCTCGTTTGACGCTCGGGGCTCCCGAGCCCCGCCCGAACATACCGACAAGTCTGAAATTACGAGGCGGACCTACTCGNAAAATGTGTAGATCGTACATGTGTTATTATTTGCCTTTATGTGGATGAATTGCTTATTTTTAGTTCTAGCCTTGATTTGGTACATAAAACCAAAATTTTCTTGTCTTCTAATTTTGAGATGAAAGACATGGGAGAAGCTAGTGTTATTTTAGGCATGAAAATTATAAGAGATGGCAATAGTTTGATGCTGACTCAAACATTATGTTGAAAGAATTCTTAAAAAAATTGATAATTTTGATGTGGTACCTGTAAGCACTCCTTATGATGCTAGTAGTCAATTTTAAAAAAGAATAAAGGAGATGTTGTAGATTAAAATAAATATGCTCGAATTATTGGTAGTTTAATGCATTTGATGAATTTTACTAGACGTGATATTGCATATGCTGTGTGTAGATTGAGTAGATATACTCAAAACCCGAGTCATGATCATTGGAATGCATTAGTAAGAGTAATGAAATATTTGAGAGGTACCATGAACTATGGTATTAAATATAGTGGATTTCCCACTATACTAGAAGGATACAGTGATGCTAATTGGATCTCTGATTCAGATGAGACAAAATCCACTAGTGGTTATGTGTTCACCCTCGATTGGGGTGCTGTGGCATGTAAATCAGCTAAACAAACAATAATAGCTAGATCTACCATGGAATCTGAGTTTGTGGCATTGGAATTGACTGACAATGAGGCCGAGTGGTTAAAGAACCTTTTGGCAAGTATTCCACTAGGAATTAAACAGACACCTTCTGTGTCGAAGCATTGTGATTGCCAAGCTGCAATAGCCATTGCCAAAAATAAATCCTTTAATGGGAAGAGTAGACATATCCAATTGAGACATAATGTTATAAAGCAGCTGCTGAGAGATGGAATTATTTTCATAGGTTATGTGAAGTCAGAATTGAATTTGGACGATCCTCTGACTAAGCCTCTGGGAAGAAAATTAGTATCTGAAACATCGAGGGGAATAGGACTTTTGCCAATTTGAGTTATATCAACTATGATGGTAACCCAACCTATGTGATTGGAGATCCCATG
Organism: Nicotiana attenuata; assembly: GCF_001879085.1. Taxonomy (NCBI): domain Eukaryota; kingdom Viridiplantae; phylum Streptophyta; class Magnoliopsida; order Solanales; family Solanaceae; genus Nicotiana; species Nicotiana attenuata. Next base: position 4,387 of record NW_017682375.1, on the reverse strand, counting down.
AAGTAGGTTCATATGGGTAATAACAAGTCATTAGTTGATCAAATGTGCACTACTAAATTATATCCCTTCCTATGGTGTGTGTATATATAGTGCAAGACTGCAAGGAATGTGAGGTTGAGTGATTAAACTCTTAATCCAATAATCCATAGCCTTTTGTAGGTGGTGTATTACACTGCAGAATACACTTGATGGATAGACCTATATGAGTGTGGAGTGGGGCTGCTCCTATGAAATTTGTGGCGAAATTTTTAGAGCACTCATGAAAACCAGGCGCGCGCATGGCCTATTAGCGCAAACCGCGACAAACAACAAAGTGTGTGCGGGTATAATGTGATAGATAAGACACTAAACTTATAAAAGAATTCTTGGTTCATAGAAGTTTTAAACTTCACCAATTGTTCTGTAAATTTAATCTTATTTTATCTAAGTTTGGTTCATAGTCCAAGAGACACCAGATTCGACGCATTATGCTAAAAAAACCCAGCAAAACTATTTATTTATTCTATTTTTTAATATTCTTTTTGAGCTATGTGGGGAATTGTTAAGAAAAAATATTTTAATATCTCAAAAAGAATATTTACAATTATGTCTAGGTTCACTATTTTAATATAATATTAATTGGTCTTGATAGAAATGTAACTGATGGAATATTTTCAATTACGAATTTGATTTTAACGGTTTGGCAATGACTTTACGTTTTGGCATTCTTGGTATTGAATTCTTAATGATCCGTTCTGGCATTCTTGGTATTGAATTCTTAATGATATATTTTGGCAGTGAATTCTTGACATTAAATCCTTAATGGATTTTACCGGTTTTTCATTTCAGATGTCCATTTTCTTGGACTATATATAAAGCTATTTGTTTGTGTTCATGGAGTAGTGTGGAAAAAAGTTAAGAATTTTCTTCCTTTTTCTTTTGTGCTGGATTTTCTTTTATACAATCTTTGTTGTTTCTGCTCCTAGTTATACTAGAAGAGTTTGTTGAATCCTGGGGGATACGCCTAAAATTATTTATCTCGGTGTGGGCGAAATATCCTTAAGGACAATGTTTTTGACACACCTCAAGCTAAACCTTTTATTCTCCATAATCATCCAATTTTTTTCAACAATTTGAAGGTTGTGATTAGCCTTTGACTAATTAGCAAAAAAAGAACGGAGGAAATTAAAGGGTAAGGAAAGAAAGAAAATGATGTGGTAATATTTTAAAGACAAGTCTCTAAGCCTTCTAAAAGGCTATGCCAAGTGGCAAACTTGATTGGCCACCTTTTTGCCATGTACTACAAATGCCAAGTGGCAAACTTGATTAGCCACCTTCTTGCCATGCACTACAAATGCCAAGTGGCAAACTTGATTAGCCACCTTCTTGCCATGCACTACAAATTTGCATGCAAATTCAAGTATGAATAACCATCATTTGGTTGAACAATTATTATCCTATTAGAAGTGCTTTTCTACTTAGCCTTCTTCTCTTTCTCTCTTAGCTTCTCATATTTCCATTTTCTTTGTCCTATTCTCTTTTCAATCTCGTTGGATTATTGTAATATAAATATTTTGCTGATTCCTGTATCCTCTAAATCAATTAGAGATGGGCTTGTTTAATCCTGGGAAAACATTTCACATTGCTGAAATAGTTTCTTAGGACAGTGCCTAGCACGACTCAAGTCAATTCACGTATTTCCGCTCACAAATATTATTGTATTAGTATTGTTGTTATTTTCCCGTGTAATTTCCCCAACAATCTAAGAAACTATGGCAAGTAATACTACTGCGGAAATTGTTGATGGTGCTACCAATTTTGGTGTTGTCTCTGCTGCTACTGTTCCAGCTGTCCTTCCAGATATCCATGGTGTTGCAAATACATTATTGCATCCATAACTTTGGCAGACACTAATGTCAAAATACAGGTATGTAGATAGACATGGTTACATATCTAATGCTAATATTAAAACCTTCAAGAAAAATGCACCTCAATGCAAGATAAGAGCTGGGATAAATGACAATTTCACTAAGTTAAAATTAAATTTGACTAAAGCGGATAATGTAACGACCCGACCGGTCGTTTTGAGTCCTAGCGCTCCGTTCAGCAGTCGAAGGCCATGAACAGCTTCATTTCTGGTATTATGACTTGTGCGCGTGGTCGGAATTAAGTTCCGGGAAGTTCAGAGTTGATTTAGGAAGAGAATTCTCATTTCAGAAGCTTAAAGTTGAAAGAACGAATTAGGATTGGATCTTTGAGTAAACGACCTCGGAATCAGTATCTGAAGGTTCCAGCAGATTCGTATGATGATTTCGGACTTGGGCGTATTCCCGGTTTTGGGTTTTGGATAACCCGGGAGTGTTTTGGCGCATATTGTGGAAGTTAGCATTTTAGAAGAAATTTCATAAGTTTGGCTTGAAGTGCATTTCAGTGTTATCGATGTCCGTTTAGGATTCTAAGACTGTGAATAGCTCCGTATGGTGATTCTGGAGTTGGGAGCGCGATCGGAAGTGAATTCGGAGGTCCGTAGGTCATTTTGGAGCCGTTTGGCTAAAGATAGAAATTTGAAGGTTTTTGAGAAGTTTGACCGGAAGTGGACTTTTTGATATCGGGGTCGGAATCCGATTCCGGAAGTTGCAGTAGGTCCGTAATGTGAAATATGACTTGTGTGCAAAATTTGAGGTCAATCGGACGCGATTTGATAGGTTTAAACATCGAAAGTAGAAGTTGGAAGTTCTAAAGTTCATAAAGATTGGATTGGGGGTTGAATCATGATTTTAGCGTTGTTTGATGTGATTTGAGGCCTCGAGCAAGTCCGTAATGTGTTTTGGGATTGGTTGGTATGATTAATTGGGGTCCCGGGGGCCCCGGGTGGATTCCGGGTGGTTAACGGATTGAAAATGGGATTTTTGGACAGCTGAAGGATCTGGTTGCTGGTATTTCCGCTTCTGCGGTGGGTTGACCGTAGAAGCTGTCCCGCAGAAGCGCAAAGGGAGCCGCAGAATCGGATTTTGGCCAAAGGATTGAGGACCGCAGATGCGGTCAAGGTTCCGCAGAAGCGGGACCGCATCTGCGGAGAGGGGGTCGCAGAAGCGGATGCTGGGGAGGCCAGGGAGGACCGCAGAAGCGGCCTGGTGACCGCACCTGCGGAACCGCAGAAGCGGACCAGGGTCCACAGATGCGTAAAATGCTGGGCAGAAGGCTTGTTTTAAAATCGTGATTTGGAGTTCATTTCTCTCATTTTTCAAGGCTTGGGCGATTTTGGGGAGCTTCAAAAGAGGGGATTTTCGTCATCTATGTTAAGGTAAGTTATCCCCACCTATTTTTGAGTTGAATACATCACATATGTATGGATTTAGGCTTGGGAAATTGTAGAAAATGGAGGTTTTTGGTGGAAACCTAGAAAATTATATTCTTGGAATTTAGCCACGAATTTGAGCATGGAATTAGGAGTAAATTATATAATTGAGCTAGTGAAGCCATGGGTAAACTTTATCTTCGAAAAATTTTTGGATTCCGGGCACGTGGGCCCGAGGGCGTTTTGGTCAACTTTTTAATCGGAGTTAGGAATTACTATAAATTAGTTTGTTATGAATATTTGAGCATATATTAATGAATTTGTACAATCATTGGCTAGTTTTGGAGCATTGTGCGTTGGTGCAAGTCTTTGGAGGAATGTAGAATGCCGGTTATGAGTCTTCGGAGCGAGGTGAGTCTCCTTTCTAACCTTGTGAGGGGGAAATATGCCCATAGGTGAATTATTTGGCTATGTGCTCGTATTTGTGGGGGCTACGTATGCACGAGGTGACGAGAGTCCGTGCGTAGCTACTATTATGCTATTGTCCGGGTAGTCTAGGACCCAAAAACATGAATACTTGGATTATTTGTAAACTCTTTGATAGCTTAAATTGCTTATATCACATGGAATTTGTAAATGAATTTCTAAAGGGATTTAACCTTACTTCTTAAAGGTTGTTATAAGAGAGTTGAATATATCTTGATAAACACTCCCTGATAAGTTCTTACTTGATTGACTGAGCATGTATCTCTACGTGTACCTGCGTCGCATGTATGATTCGCGAGCAGGGTATGTGCTTATTTCATGTTGACCGCGTCGCAGGTAAAAAGATTTTCATTTGATTAGGTAGTGTATCAACTCTCCCTTGGTTTTTCTTTAAACCACGGTTCTTTTCCAAGGGTTACACTACTAGAAATTACAGCTATGGCAACCCTTCGAAAACCATTACAATAGATAGGCTAACCGTCCAAATAGGTCTATTGGGACGGATTTGGACGCGTTCCGGGATTCAGCGTTACAATAGGTCTATTGGAACGGTTAGTCGACCCTCGAGAAGGGCACATTTATTTGCTGTTAGATCGGGCCGTCGCCTCGGTATGACTTGCGCAT
>NW_017682374.1:0-10003 GCF_001879085.1 Nicotiana attenuata | reverse complement strand
ACATAACTAAGAAGCTACTGAAAAGAAAAATGCGGAAAGTAGAATGAATATGTACAAGAGGGAGTTTTTAATCGAATATACAATACAGGGATGAATATATACAATGTAACATAACTTTTATATACAGACCCAAAGTGAAAAGTACGAAAAATGTAATGAAGTACCAAAATTATATACATACCAATGATGAAAAATAAAGAAAGCATAAAATCTGTTAAATATATACAGTCATCCATATCAATTCAAAGTAGGGCCTACCCCCTCAAATGAAAGCTGGCATTGTCCTCAATGCCAACTAAGGAAAATAAGGACCAAAAATAGAGGAAAAAGATATAGAGACTCCCTATGGCCCGCCTGTCTGCATGGGATCCTAAGTGGTCCCTGGATTCTCAATATGCTCGGGAACCTTAGACTGGTTCCCTATGACCTGCTGCTCTGCTGCTGGGACCTGGGCCTGGACCTGGACAGGCTCCTGGGCTGCATCCTGTGGCTAACTGGAGGAAGCTTCCGGTGGGTCCTCCAACTGGATGACTGCATCATCTGCGCGGGGCATCACCCTCTGCCTCTTGGAGGCCTCTTTGACTGCACTAGCTGGGGATGGGCTGCTGGCACAGGGTCCTGGAACAATAAAACCAAAGGCAGATGATCTGCCTTCAACTTGTCGACCTCAACCCTCAACTCCTTCACGGACTCCTTGGAAGACCGAGTCTTTCTCATCTTCTTGGCCTCCTTAGCAAGGTCCCTGAGAGCTTTCCCATGAGCATCCACAGCTTCCGTAAGCTTCTTCTGAGTATCAAGGATTTTCTGCTGATTTTCCCGAATCACTTTGAGGGCATCCTCAATAGACTGAGGGACCTACGGAGGTGGAGGTGCCGACTGAGCTGCTAGTGTAGTGGTGAGGACAAACAACTTGGATGAAGTTGTCTGCATCTAGTTGTTGATGCTGAGAAGAGCCTGGCTCAGTCGGTGTGCAGTCAGTGGGTAGGCTCGGGAAGAGGGTATGACTGGAGCTGCTGAAGTAGATGGGCCAGGGGGAATGTCCGCTGAGGTGGACATAGTCTGAGTAGGAGCCACCACCACAACTGGTTCTTCAGACTAACCAGTTGGAGCAGTGGCTGTTCCCTTGATGGTCTTGCCTTTTAGGTTGTCATCACCCCGCATGCTGTACCATGAGAACGGGGCCTTTGCTTTGACTTTGATGTCGAATGGCCGCTTTTTAACTTTTAGGTCCCAGAGGTACATGGTCAAGAAGCTGGGGAAGGGGTAGTTTCTGTCACCTTCAGCTACCACCTGTGTAATCACCTCAGATATCACATTCCCGACGTTAATCGGGTACCCTTCCATGATTGATGCTACCAGTACTGCCTGGTGAAGAGGGAGGGAGTTGTTATGAGTAGTGGGGTCCAACCTGCTGCACACAAATGTTTCCCATCCCTTGGCCTCAAAATTCAAACTTCTTCTCAAAATTTTTACTCCCGCATTCAGCTAATCAGGGGTGGTACCTGGGATTGCCAGATACTGTGCCAACCAAGGACGGACCTCCTCACCTAAGTCCATCTTCGCCAAGTACAGTGACTCATTCTCCTCATCGAAACCCAAGTAGTCATTTATTGACTTTCCATCAAACAACACTTTCAAATTTCACACCTTGGTCACTTTGGTGCCCTTTTTGATGTGAGCAGCATTGGTATAGAATTCCTTGACCAAGTGATCGTTTGCATCCACAGTCCCCCAAGAAGTATGCCCAGCCTATTCTCTCCCTAAATTTTCTTCTCACATTGGGGTTGTGACGAAATAGGTCTCTATCAACAAAGCTTCTCTCCGGAATCAATTTCCTCACCGGCCACCATTCCCTGAATTTATGGTAGGCCACCTCACTCACGAACCGGTCTTGCCACACTTTCGGGTTTCTAGTTCTAGCAACACCTCCTACCTGAGGTTCACCTCCTTCACCTACTACCTCTTCTTCTCCTACTGCACCCTCTCCAGATAATGAAGTTGTGAGAGAGGTGGAGTACTCATCCTTACTGCCTTCGGCTGAGCCCTTAGATGACCTAGAAGATATATGCACTGAAGCCTAAGCATCTGTCAACCTGAATCTGTCCGGGAAATCATCCATGAATTACGGAACAGAATCAGAGACACTCAGCTCCGTGGAAGGAACATACTCACTTCCCGAGGAATGGGAAGCAGCTCTATCAGCGGCCCAAATCGCCTTCCTTGTTGCTTTTATTACCTCTAGACTTTTGGGGATTAATTTTATCTTTCCACGTCCCCTCCCCCGGGAGGACTCTCCTCTGCCTGGTTGTTTAGCACCCTGGCCTCTTGATTTTACCATTATCTACGAACAAATTTAGTCATGCTTTGTTAGTCTCAGTATATACAATAAAGTTCAAGATTGTAGTGATAGAAAATATTGCAGATAGTTGAATTGTTGAATAGTGCGGTCCGCACAAAATGTAGTGCGGCCGCACTGAGGCCAATGCGGACCGCACAAAATCCTTTGCGGTCCGCACAGAGTTGGGGTTCATACTACCCACTCTCTGTATCTAGGCAGTGCGGACCGCACAAAATGTAGTACGGCCGCACAGGGACCAATGCGGACCACACAAAATGTAGTGCGGCCGCAGTCCTCAAAGATCAGAATATTGACACTTACCAATGCGGTCCACACACAATGCCATTGCGGACCGCACTAAAGCACCGCAGACCGCATAATTTCCACCGCGGTCCGCACTGAACACCAAAAAAATAGCACCAACCTAGGGTTTAAGATATTTTGATTTTAAGTCCAATTTTACACCTAATAAAGGTCCCTAAGTGTTTGCCCAATGATTTTAACTACCTAATTCTAACTTTTAACAAGAAATTAACTACTCTAAGCTATCAAATCGAAAGAAAATACGAGAAGAACAGAAGAAAAAACTAAAATCTAATGAAACTAATAAAATTAACAATGAAAAAGGGATGAAATTACCAGAAGTAAGATGCTATGATGGAGAATAAGCCTTGGAAATCAGTTATGTGCAAAGAGAGGGGATGAACAGTAATTTTGAAGCTCTAAGAGTTAAAAGATCGAAAAGTTTAAAATGAGGGCCTCAGGTACTATTTATAGAAAAAGTCCTGGGGCCCATCTCACCTACCCAATGCGGACCGCACAAAATGGACTGCGGTCCGCACTACACAGCCTTTTTCAAGTTTGAGAAGGCAACCTACTGCGGTCCACACAAAATGGACTGCGGCCGTAGTGGTCCACCGCGGACCGCACAAAATGTAATGCGGCCGCGGTGGAAAACTTCAGAGAGCTGGTATTTTCATCCTTCATCAGTGCGGTCCGCACAAAATGTAGTGCGGCCGCACTAAAAACTTCAGAGACTTGAACATTTTTTTTTCACTTTGTCTTGCACTGCATCAACACAATCCTGTAGCATCTCAGAACCAGTTAGTCCAAATATAAATCCTATACTACAATGAAAATCAAAGAAAAAGAAGAAGAAAAACACATGGGTTGCCTCCCAAGAAGCGCCTGATTTAACGTCGCGGCACGACGCATGTTACCATCCAATCATTTGAAATGAACAAGTGCCACCACATGGCTATCATCAAATTTACCCAAGTAGTGCTTGACCATGTGCCCAATAACCCGGAAAATCTCCCCATTTTTGTTCTTCAAATCAAGGGCACCAAACGGGGTAACAAACACCACCTCAAAAGGTCCGCTCCATTTTGACTTTAGCTTTCCCAAAAACAACCGTAACCGAGAGTTGAACAAGAGCACCAAATCACCTACTTTAAACTCCTTGCCACGAGCATATTTGTCATGAAGGTACTTCATCTTGTCCTTGTACAAGGAAGAACTGGAGTAGGCATGGAAACTGAATTCATCAAGTTTATTGAGTTGCTCAACCCGGAGATTTGCAGCCACATCCCATTCAAGGTTCAATTTCTTCAAAGCCCGCATGGCCTTGTGCTCTAACTCCACTGGTAAATGGAAAGCTTTCCCAAACACCAACCGGTATGGAGACATACCAATCGGAGTCTTGTAAGCAGTTCGGTAAGCCTATAGATCATCGTCCAACTTCTTAGACCAATCGGTCCTATTGGCATTGACTGTTTTAGACAAGATGATCTTGATTTCCCTGTTAGAGACTTCAACCTGGCCACTCGCCTGAGGATGATAAGGAGTAGACACTTTGTGGTTGACACCATACTTAGCAAGCAAGGTGTCAAAAGCTCTATTACAAGAATGCGATCCTCCATCACTTATAATTGCACGAGGAGTGCCAAACCTTGTAAAAATGCTCTTCTTTAGAAATGCAACCACACTCCTAGCTTCATTGTTGGGCAAAGCCACGACCTCGGCCCATTTTAAGACATAATCAACCGCTACACGAATGTAGGTGTTTGCGCACGAGCTTACAAATGGGCCCATGAAATCAATACCCCATACATCAAAGATATCCACTTCAAGAATGGTATTTAGAGGCATATCATCTTTCTTCAAAATACCGCCCGCTCTCTGACAGTGATCATACCTTTTCACGAGATCACTTGCATCCTTGTACAAAGTTGGCCAATAAAACCCACAACTCAGCACTTTTGAAGCTGTCCTCGCCCATCTATGGTGGCCACCATAGGGAGAGGAATGGAAAGCCTCTAAAATACTCGATTGCTCCTCCTCAGGGACACACCTTCGGATCACTCCGTCGGTGCAAATCTTGAACAAGTATGGCTCATCCCAATAAAAGTCCAGACTATTCTGTTTGAGCTTCTTCCTTTGGTTAGAAGAGAGCTCACACAGGATGATGCCAGTCACAAGGAAATTAGCAACATCTGCAAACCATGGCATATCACTCATTGACACAAAAAGTAGCTGCTCATCGAGAAATGCATCATTGATCTCTAGGCCATCACACAGCCTTCCTTCCTCCTCCAAGCGGGACAAGTGATCCGCCACTTGGTTTTCACTACCTTTCCAGTCCACAATTTCCAAATCAAACTCTTGAAGTAATAAGACCCATCACATCAGTCTAGCTTTGGAGTCTTTCTTTGTCATCAAGTACCTAAGAGCTGCATGATCGGTGTGCCTTATGACCTTGGCTCCCATAAGATATGGCCGAAATTTTTCCATTGCGAACATAATAGCAATAACTCTTTCTCAGTTACCGTGTAGTTCCTTTGGGCCCCATTCATTGTCTTGCTCGCATAGTACACCGAATGAAACAATTTGTTCACTCTTTGACCCAAAACTGCCCCAACCGCAACATCACTCGCGTCGCACATGAGCTCGAAAGGCAAGCTCCAATTGGGTGCGGTATTGATCGGGGTAGTGGTCAACTTATGCTTGAGAAGTTCAAAAGCTTGCATACATCCCTCATCAAACACGAACTTGGCATCCTTTTCTAGCAGCTTGCACAAAGGATTCACTACCTTCGAAATGTCCTTGATAAATCGTCGGTAGAACCCCGCATGCCCAAGAAAACTTCTAACCCCCTTGACAGAAGTGGGGGGAGGAAGTCTTGAAATCACCTCAATTTTGGCTTTGTCAACCTCATACCATTCTTTGAAATTTTATGACCCAACATTATGCCCTCCTCAACCATGAAGTAGCATTTTTCCCAATTTAGCACAAGATTGGTGTCTTCATACCGGGCCAACACTCTATCCATATTTTTCAATCACTCATCAAATGAATCACCCACAACACTGAAATCGTCCATGAACACCTCCAAATATCTTCCACCATATCGGTGAAAATGGCAATCATAAACCGTTGGAATGTTGTCGGTGCATTGCACAACCCAAAGGGCATCCGAGAAAAGGCAAAGGTGCCATATGGACAAGTAAATGTTGTCTTCTCCCGATCCTCTGGAGCTGTCAAAATTTGATTGTACCCTGAATAACCATCCAAGAAACAATAGAAGGCACGCCGAGTAAGACGATCAAGCATCTGGTGAAGGAAAGGCAATGGGAAGTGATCCTTGCAGGTCACCTTGTTCAGCTTGCGGTAGTCCATGCACAACCTCTATCCGGTCACTGTCCGGGTTCGAATAAGTTTATTATTAGCATTGGTCACCATGGTCATACCACCCTTCTTCGGCACACACTGCACCGGTGAAGTCCACGAGCTGTCAGAGATAGGATACATGTACGCGGTGAAATCAGAGGGTCTGATTCCCCGCCATTAGGCCATCTCGGGGGAGGTACCTCGAGACCCCGAGGACATGACGCCACATCGGAAAGATATCTCGAGACCCCGAGGATATGAAGTCACAACTTAGTCCTCTCCTTCGAGGCTTGTCATGGTCCGATTCGAGGCCGAGATAAAGACAAAGGGGGGAAGCCCCCGAAGAACGCAGTTGAGTCTGACAGGGGCCGGCCTATCCCTAGTCTATGCTAGGGTGTCGAGTCAAGCCATCACATCTCTCGTAAATTGGATATACATGTATTCGTTACTAAGTTCCTCTCCTATATAAAGGGGACTCGCCCTACCTTGTAAGGGACTGATGTTGCTCCCACTTTTCTACAAATTGCAATAATATCTCTCTCTCTCTCTCTCTCTCTCTCTCTCTCTCTCTCTCTCTTTTCTTACTAAAGCTTATTGGTTCTCTCTGATACTGAGGATATCTCGATATCTTATGCCCGTCTAATATGTGTTCTTTAATTTTATATGTGTTCTTACATAGTACAAACTCAATTTGTTATAGATAGCTTCGATTGATTATATCTCTAGTTGTATACTACTCCCGGAGTGTCCCGAGAAACCGAGCTCGACCTCGAGGTCGACCTCGAAGTCCCTAAATCGATCCAAGCATTACGCCCGGTAACAAGGCCCCTGGTTCGGGTCCGTTATCTCGTTTTCTTCTCCCGCCCATCGCTAAAAATTCATAATACTAGCATCATCTTGCTCAAACAAACTAGGCTTTGGGAATAAATCATGTATTTTTAGAGTCCCATTCACAAATTTAACTGTTTACCATTTTCAGAGTAAACAGTTTGGCGCCCACCGTGGGGACCTAAAAATAATAGTGATTATTTTTGCTAGTTTCGTCATACAAACCATATCTATTTTTCACATTCTTTTTCTTTGTCCAAAAATGCTCTAATTTTGGTAAAAATGTTTGGCCTCGGTGAACAGAGCTGAGAACGACCGCCTGGAAGATCACGGGAAATGGTGTAGCTACTCGACCGCCGGAGCGCCACTCAGGATCCCGATAATGCGCCCGGACCAATACTAGCGGAACGCGAACTCACAGGACGCACAGCAAGTCAACGAAACTTCACCGCCGACAGAAGCGTGCGACATATGGCGACCGACAGGAAGTTAAAAAACCCCGGCCAGGGAAGAACAGGAAATATCTTCAACGTTATTTTTGAAATTCGCAGGCAACAACACTGGCCATACTCAAGTTGCAAAGACATCCGAGAACTCCCAACACGACCGGCACCGGAGATAGTTCCGCTCCGACGAGCGCACCACCGCTACGCATGACGGAGAAAAAACAACGAATTCAAGATGAAACCCGTCACAGAAACATAGCCGATGTCAAGCGAAGGCAGCAACGGCGGAAACCGACAAGTCGGAGGCCGAACACAAAAAAGGAGGAAACACCACAAGAAGTTGCATCTTGGCTCCCTGATCAGAACGAATGAGATCGGCGTCCAGCTTTGGATAAACAGACAACCTGGCCTTTTGCTCGTTGGTTTGAAACGAGCATGCCCGCCGAACCCAGGTGTTTCAAATGATGTTTAAGGCCAGATATCCTGGCCGTAGAGTTGGCCATGCATCGTACCCAGCACCGGCAACTAATCGGGGCACGTGAAGCGGCCATCCAGAATCCTCTGCAGAAACAGCACACGCCAAGTAGGTCTTCACGAAGAATAAATGCCAACGGATGGAGTATACCGGCCATGCGGCCGTAATGGGATGAACGTCCCAGGGAAGCTCCACGGAACCAGATCTGATGGGCACACCGCAGACGAACTGTCCAGCAGAAAGTGAGGGCTCAACTTTTGTTATGCCAAATATCGTAGTACACATAAGTCGAAACCAGGAGCGCTGAGCAATTCAGGCCTACTCGAACAAAGGCCCTTCGAAAGAAGACAACGACCCGATGTGCGGAATGCGCAGGACGCAAACGACAGCAGGGCCAATGAATGACTCCCGTCCCGAAAATATGACATCCGTGCTAACTCAATCAAAAATCGCCAAACAAGTACTATCAGACGGTCCAATCTCAAATCTGGCTCCGAGGAAAGAAGACTGGCCAGGAAGGAGGAGTAAATCAAGCCGCGACATAATCACCTATGACAAATGGAGGAGCGGCTACGCCTCCGAGAACCATAACTGTGGGAACAAAATACTCCACCACCGGGACAAAGAAAGATCACAGGGAAATATTTCCAAGGATACTCTTGCGTCCAGGGAAAAGAGGGCACCACAACTCCACCCAGCGTCACTGTTAGCACATTGGTAAACCTCTCTCTCATCCGCTTAATCTTAAAATAATCAATGTGGTTCCTATAATATCAGGAAGTTCGGCCACCCAGCAACGACAGCATCACTTAAAGTTCAACAGGGCTGTCCCGCATTAACCGAACCAAATCGCCCACATCCCGAATCCTTGGTGTACTCCAAATCAACAAGTCGCCGAAAAGACCATTCTCTCAATATAGCCCGTTGAATCCGAGCTGGGACCTCGGGCTTTACCATCAAAGGAAGCTGAAAGTATAAAGTGTTTTATTCAAGCGACCTTCGACGCTCTGCTCGAAGGCGTCTACGGTCCATCTCGACAAGGAGCGAGATTCCTCGCAAAGGCAGAAACTAAGAATAGAGCCGATGTGTACGCAACCGAGTCCCGAAACATCGCCTACACACCCAGGTAAGTAATGGAAAACCGTCCTTTTGCTCCTTCATTTTCTTTTTTACTAACCTGAAGCAGAAACAACTAGCTAGGATGTTCGAGGTTCTCATGACTCTAACCCGGAGATTCCTAGGCCCGCATAAATAGGCGACCGCTTTGTTTTTTCTCCTGTTCAAACCAGGCTTTCTGTCCGAAAGGAACTTGTCGGCAAATTCATTGGCAGAAACAACATACAAAAGAAGGTTCGATGATTGTACAGGTTTAATTCCGTAGCCAATAACGAACGATGGTTTCCCTCTAAGAGCATCCCCCCTCGAAGGACGCAGAATAATGCTTTGGGCTAAAACCCCCCATTGGGAATTATTGCTGGGCCTAGAAACGGTCCAGAAGCCGTGCACGCACCGGATCGAGTTCAAATGGCCAAAATAGTGTAACATCCATATTCAAGCAATAAAAGGATATTTTCTCGCATTTTATTCTCGGACAAGAAATCTCAAGTATATCCCTGGCAGGGGGCCCCCTCCAGCCGACTGCATCCGAAATGACTCGGGGACTCGATGCCTACTAAGTAGGCAATGCGCGATTCAGGATGCGAAACTCGGGGTACATAAAGCCCCTACAGGCAACTCCGAGCTCATAAGAAAGCGTCTTCATGCTTAAACAACTTGATGACTCGGAGACTGTCATCGATTCGCCATATCGCTGGAAAATCGAAAACTGTAAGACCTTAACGGGCAAACTCGCATATTACCAGGTGCATTCTACATCACGCAAGAACTGTAAGACTCAAAAGGCATGACAAATTGTAAGACCTCAACAAGCATGAAAAACTGTAAGACCTCAGCAGGCATGAAAATCCCGAAGTTTTAGGTTATACGTCGGCGTTGGTAGGAATCGCCAAAAAGGGCATAACCCTCGAAGGGGAACGCCTAATCTATCACTCGAGATCAAAAAATGCGCTACGGCAAACGCACGTGACTATGGTCAAAAATGGCTGATACAGCCAAAATAACGCGATTCGGGGAATGCCTGACAATCGTTTAAACAAAAAATTGCCAGGCCACTACTTCGAATATACTTCGGAAAGAACGCGTTACAACAGGCTTCCCTCAACAGGCAAATAACGGCTATGAACCTTT
>NW_017682373.1:8918-10006 GCF_001879085.1 Nicotiana attenuata | reverse complement strand
TAAACTAAGAATCAAAGTCACAACAGATCAGCAATCAGACCTAAAATCATCTAAATGAGGAAATAAAATCAGGGGAAGTACCTAAATCTAGCCATAAGAAGTTGGCTGCACTTGGTTGACCTCGCCGGAGTTTGGCCGGATTCTGGCAGGTTTGAAAACAAGTCAAACCCACATGAATCAATTGCTCTTGTCAAGAGCAATTGACTCATGTAGGTTTGAGCCATTAAATCCTTCGGGTTCACTCAGTGTAGATTACTTTAGGGTTTCAAATTTTTCGATCTGAAATTGCTTGATTCTGAGTGGTCTTTTGGGAAGAATAATGAGATATTAGGGGTGAGGGGAGTGAGGAGATGGTCTGGTGAGATTTTGGGTTGATTTGGAGGTGGTTTGTGGCGGTACCGGTGGAGAGCATTCAAGGGCAGCTAGGGTTTGGTTCATTGAGAGAGATGAGAGACAGAGAGACGGTTGAAGGGGGGGTTAGGTCTCGTTCAGACCGTTTTATATTAATTAGGTTTTAAGTTCCGAGCCGTTGGGAAAATTACCAGGTTAGGCTGGAAAAATTACCGGGTTATGCCGGAAAGGTCCTCGGGTTATGCCGGGGAAGGTCGTCGGGTTATGCCGGAACGGTCCACGGGTTATGCCGGGAAAAGTCATCGGGTTATGCCGGAAAATCTCTGCGGGTTATTTCGGGAAAAGTCATGGGGTTATGCCGGGAAAGGGTCCACGGGTTATGCCGGGAAAAGTCATCAGGTTATGCCGGAAAGGGTCCACGGTTATGCCGAGAAAGTCATCGAGTTATGCCGGAAAGGTCCACGGGTTATGCCGGGAAAGTCATCGGGTTATGCCGGAAAGGTCCACGGGTTATGCCGGGAAAGTAATCGGGTTATACCGGAAAGGTCCATGGGTTATGCCGGGAAAGTCATCGGGTTATGCCGGAAAGAGTCCACGAGTTATGCCGGGAAAGTCATCGGGTTATGCCGACAAGGTCCACGGGTTATGCTGGGAAATTCATCCGGTTATGCCGGAAAGGTCTACAGGTTATGCCGGGAAAGTCATCGGGTTATGCCGGAAAGGTCCACGGGTTATGC
>NW_017682373.1:0-5461 GCF_001879085.1 Nicotiana attenuata | reverse complement strand
TTTTGGAATATGTACTTCAGGGGGTCCAGCCTAGTTATGAGATAGGTGGTATAAGCCAACAAGTAATGCCTAAGCTTCTGAGCGACCCAGGTTAAGGCGCAACAAGTTCTTTCCAACAAAGTGTACTTGGCTTCATAACTAGTGAATTTCTTGCTCAAATAGTATATGGCTTGTTCTCTCTTCCCGGTCACATCATGCTGCCCGAGAACACATCTGAAAGTATTCTCCAACACCATCAAGTACAAGAATAAAGGCCTTCCAGGTTCGGGTGGGACCAATACTGGCGGATTCGACAGATATTCTTTGATTTTGTCAAAAGCTTCCTGACACTCATCTGTCCATCTAATCGCCGCATCTTTCTTTAACAGCTTAAATATGGGCTCACACGTAGTAGTCAGCTGAGCAATCGGCTGATGTAATTCAATCTTCCCAACAGACTCATAACTTCTTTCTTGGTTCTCGGAGGGGGCAAATCCCGAATAGACTTTATTTTTGTTGGGTCTAACTCGATGCCTCTCCGGCTGACTACAAACCCCAAAGGTTTCCCAGATGGTACCCCAAATGCACACTTAGAGGGATTCAACTTCAAGTCATACTTACGCAGTCGCTCAAAGAACTTTCTCAAATCTCGCACATGGTCGTCCTGCATCTTGGATTTAATGATCACATCATCCTCATACACCTCAATTTTCTGGTGCATCATGTCGTGACAGATGGCAGTCGTAGCCCTCATGTAAGTTGCCCCGGCATTCTTCAAATCAAATGGCATGACCCTGTAACAGTAAGTACCCCAGTGTGTGGTGAAAGCCGTCTTTTCTGCATCTTCTTCATCCATCAGAACCTGATGATACCCAGCATAACAATCCGCAAAAGACTGTATTTCATGTTTGGCACAGTTGTCAACAAGGATATGGATGTTTGGTAATGGAAAGTTGTCCTTGGGGCTTGCTTTGTTCAAGTCCCGATAATCAACACACACTCGGGTTTTCCCATCTTTCATTGGCATTGGGACTACATTAGCTAACCATGTAGTGTATCGTACCACTCGGATCACTCCCGATTTCAACTCTTTGGTGACTTCTTCTTTGATCTTGTCACTAATGTCGGTTTTAAACTTTCTCTGTTTTTGTTGGACAGGGGGATAACCGGGGTAAGTTGGTAATTTGTGCACCACTAAGTCAACACTCTGTCCTGGCATATCATCATAAGACCAGGCAAACACGTCTTTGAATTCGAACAAAAGTTAGATCAATGCATCTCTAGTTCTTTCATCAGTGTGAATGCTTATCATGGTTTCCTGGAACTCTTCTGAACTACCCAAATTAACTGGCTCGGTTTCATTTAAGTTTGGCTTAGTCTTATTCTCAAACTGTTCCAGTTCTCGGTTTATTTCCTTAAAAGCCTCATCTTCATCATATTCTGGTTCTTGATTCACAGTTAGACAATGTGTTAGGATCTGGGCATGAAGTCCGCAAGAATCTCATGTTATTTAAGTCCGCATTATTAGAACTGAAAAGAGAGATAAGAAAAATAACAAAAAATCAGAAAGAATAAAGAAAGAGATTCATAGACAATGAAATATTGATTTCATTTCATTGAATTTTAAAGATAGGAGGGTTTACATTGGAATTTAAAAGACAATGAATTAAACATTCGAGTTACACCCTGAAATAACTCGAAATGTAGAAAAAATGGCAAGACTGAAACTACCAGGATTCCCTCCTGACTAGGAACGGAGTAGCTTTCCAATTTTGAAGCCTGGCAATCGGCCCCACATACTGCACCTCAGCGGTGCTCGAGCCTTCACCCAGTTGGACCATATGAGCCTCATATAACATCTACCTCATCGCTCCACAAATGTCCTCAATTTCCTTGGTCGTGAAGGCCTTATCTTCTTCCTCTATGTATCTAGGCTTGACAAATGTTTTGGAGAGATGCGGGAACGGCTGAGGCAGGACCCACCCATTCTTTCTACGTTCATTAGCCCATGTCACGTCAGCTTCTGTGGCTTGGAAACCCACACCAAAGAATTTCTCACTGGCAGTTAGAGTGATGGGTTCCGTGATACCTTGCAAAGACACCCCAAGCCCTTTCCCGGGCTGGTACCCGTGCTTGATCATTTCAGTAGCGACCATGATTGATGCATTTGACAAGAAGGGTTGAGGACAGGGGGTTCCTTCCTCACATTGATCCGCGACTACAATCTCAAAAGCTTGGTAGACTATGTGCTCGCTACCTTCCTTAGTCTCCAGACATGGAACTGATGGGTCCCTATAGATTGATTGCTCATCTTCTCCATGGACCACGATTTCTTGGTCTTCGTGTTCAAACTTAACCATCTGGTGAAGGGTAGAAGGTACGGCTCCTGCAGCATGGATCCGAGGCCTTCCTAGGAGAAAATTGTAGGAGGTGTCCATGTCAAAAACCTGAAATGTCGCTTCAAAATCCATGAGGCTGATGGTTAGGATCAAATCAATCTCCCCTATCGTGTCCCTCTTGACGCCGTTAAAGGCACGTACACAAACGTTGTTGGGTCTGCTCCTTTCAGTCCCAATTTCCATTCTCTGTGAGGTTGAGAGGGGGCAAATATCAACCCCAGATCCGCCATCCAACATAACTCTTTTCACGTAGTATCCGTCACGTTTAATGGTCAAATGAAGAGCTTTGTTGCGGGCAGCCCCTTCCGGAGTCAAGTCATTTTGGCTGAATGAGATCCGGTTGACTTCAAAAAATTGTTCTGCCATTCTTTCCAATTGCTCAACCGTGGTCTCGACTGGAACATATGCTTCATTAAGCGTTTTCAACAACACATTCTGATGCTCATTCGAACTTATCTGTAGAGACAGAAGTGAGACCTGGGAGGGAGACTTCCGGAGTTGGTCGATTACATCGTAGTACGAGGTTTTCATATTTCTGAAAAATTCCTCAGCCTCTTCAGCACTGACTGGCTTTTTAAGCGGAAAACGCTTCTGCTTGGTCTTGTTCAACTCTTCCAAATTGAGGTACTTCCCAGATGGGTTTGTTTCATTCACTTCCCCCGTGATTTCTTTTCCTTTGTACGTCACCACTGCTTTGTTGTAGTTCCATGGAACGGTCGTAGGGTCTTTCATGGGCTTTTGTGGCGCGCGGCTGATAACCACGGGCTCAGTCAGCCTGGGTGAGATTACCGCCCCCCCCCCCCCGCCATATATGTCCTCTTTGGTACTTATATCTTAGGTCCCTTGTTTAGCTCGAACCTTTTGGGGGGACTCAACACGAACTGTCCTTTTCTTGGGGCCCTGGGAATATAAAGAACAGCATCTTTAGGAGGTACTGCCCCTGTTTTGGCTTCTACAGTCTTTTCTATGCTTTGAGGAGTGGAGTTTCTCTTCTTCTCCCCCTTGACTTGCTTTGCTGCCGCTTTGGGATTCTTTTCAACATCGGTGATAACAATGATAGCTTTCAAAGTCGGGTCGAATTCTCTGTCCTCACAAATCATCCCAATAACTGGCCCATTGTTATGAGCCGGCAGTGGGTTATTGGTAAAGGGGCCTCCTCATCCCTCAACACTACCCGTTTTTACTCTATCAGGTTCTCGACCACTCTCTTAAGGGTCCGGCAATCTTTAGTGTCGTGCCCTTCTGCCCCTGAATGATAAACACATCGAGTGCCGGGTCGGTAGGAGGGTGACTCTCGGTTTTGCCTGTTTGGGGGTACGGGATGCAACAAACCCATTTGGACCAACTTTGGGAAGAGGCTAGAATATGGTTCACCGATGGGCATGAAGTTGGTTTTTCTAGGTGGTTACCGGGCACGGGCGTTATATGGAAATTTATTCTGTGGGGGACGGGGGTTATATGGAGCTTGGTGAGGAGGGTTATTTTTAGGAAGTGGAGCTCGGTTCTGATTGTAATATTGTTGCGGCCGGACATACGGATGAGCGTTCATTACTGCATAAGGATGAGGAGTCATGGCATATGCCGCATCTTGATGAGGGTAGTAACGCTGTGGGGTTCTAGAAGAGGAACCATAGTAACCTCGGGGCTGACGAGGATTTTTCAGACTTGAAGCAATCATTGCTACCTCTTCTTTCTTTTTCCGGTTTGCTGCAGCCCCTGACCCTGTATTCGTTTTCTTTGGTCAGCCACTCCCATTGTTCTTGTGATGCTTCCACAAATTCTTGGAGGTGGGGTCTTTTAGCTGGTCTTCAAAACTCAACACTCCTTTTGTACCAAGAAAGGTAACCGGATGAGACTTCACCTTTGGATAAATCACGTACTCGGGTATTCGCTGTCAAATATTGGCACTCACTCCAGATCTGGCAAACCACTGCTTCATGAAATTGGCCATCAGAGCGGATCTCGACTGCATGAATGCTAAGGTCTTCGTCCTTGGGGACTATTTGACATATTCCTAGCTGTCTCAAAACCCGTTACGGGGCATAAGGTTGGATGGATACTTCTGAGACCCATCAGGAGGAAGTGGGGACCGGTGGCAGGCATGTATATGATCTCATTAACAGGAAGCCAACCCAACGTCCATTCTATCTGATCTGCAGTGACGGAGCGAAGGAAGGATGTCCAATCTACGACCCCTTCTGGCATTTTGAACCCATCGACCCTTGTACCAAACTCCTTTATGCAGCGTTTCCTATAGATCCGTAGTTCATGTACCGAGGACGATGACACAGGTGCTCAATCATCCACATTTGCAGTAACAAATTGCACCCTTCAAAAAAATCTACTCCGGCTTTGCAAGTTGTGAGAGCTCGGAATATTTCAGATACTATCATAGGTGCGAGGGTGCTTTTGGCATTGGTAATCAAAGTATTGACGACTCCGGCTACCCGTACATCAATATTCCCATCCTTCCTGGGAAACACTAGAAGACCCAAGAATGCCACCATAAAAGTGAAGCATCTATGCTCTTCCCACTTTAGTCGGTTTCTTTTGCTACGGATTCTGCTTTCCGGATTTTCTAACCCTCCTATATGTCCATACCGCTGATATATGAAGTGTAAAATGGAAAACCCACTCGCCAAATCTGCATAGTGGACCTGCCTGCTTATCTTTAGTAACTCCAGGAATTTGTGAGGAGTGACAGCCCTTGGAGCGACCAGGTATTTATGTCTAAGACCCTCTGAACTCCCAGCATAACCCGCTATCTCCTCCAAAGTAGGTGTAAGTTCGAAATCCGAGAAATGCAGAACATTGTGAGCTGGGTCCCAAAATGTCATCAATGCTTTTATTATGTCCCGCCTAGGCCTGATCTTTAATAATCCGGTGAGCCCACCCAAGTAATGGTTCACCATGTCTCGTCCTTGCTCACCCAAATCTTCCCATCACATGTGTAATTCCAACGGAATCTTGGCCATGACCTTCATTGGTAAGTTTTGACTCGTGCTCATTCTGCATATTTAGATTAAGGTGATTGGTTTAAAACAAAATGAATTTTATTAAAGCTGATATAAAGGGGTCATTTT
>NW_017682372.1:6684-10008 GCF_001879085.1 Nicotiana attenuata | reverse complement strand
AATAGTGCCTCAACTTCTGAGCTACCCAAGTCAAAGCACAACAGGTGCACTCTAACAGAGAATACCGGGCTTCGTACGGGGTGAACTTCTGCTGAGATAATAGATGGCCTGCTCCTTTCTCCCCGTCTCATCATGCTGCCCCGGGACACAACCGAACGCTCCATCTAATACCGCAAGGTAGATTAATAGGGGTCTACCTGGCTCGGGCGGGACCAAAACTGGCGGTGTTGACAAGTATTCCTTGATTCTGTCAAAGGCCTTTTGGCAATCATCAGTCCATCTGGTAGCGGCGTCCTTTTTCAACATCTTGAATATTGGCTCACAGATAACTGTAGATTGTGCTATGAACCGGCTGATGTAGTTAAGTCTTCCCAAGAAACTCATTACTTCTTTCTTGTTCTTTGGCGGTGGCGATTCTTGAATAGCTTTGACTTTTGATGGATCCAGCTCTATCCCTCGGCGACTCACAATGAACCCAAGTAATTTTTCGGCAGGAACCCCAAATGCACATTTCGCGGGATTCAGCTTCAAGTTGTACCTTCTCAGTCTATTGAAGAACTTCCTCAAATCTTCCATGTGATCAGCGGCTTTCTTGGACTTGATGATGACGTCATCTACATATACTTCGATCTCCTTGTGTATCATATCATGGAAAATGGTGGTCATGGCCCTCATGTAGGTGGCCCCTACATTCTTTAACCCGAATGGCATCATCTTGTAGCAGTACATTCCCCATGGCGTAATGAAACCCGTTTTCTCGGCATCTTCTTCATCCATCTAGATCTGATGATACCCAGCAAAACAATCTACAAATGATTGCAACTCATGCTTGGCGCAATTGTCAATTAGGATGTGTATGTTTGGCAAGGGGAAGTCGTCTTTTGGACTGGCCCGGTTGAGATCCCGGTAGTCGACACAGACTCTAACCTTCCCGTCCTTCTTCGGTACTGGCACAATGTTGGCTAACCATGTTGGATACTCTACTACCCTGAGAACCTTGGCTTTGACCTGCTTGGTGACTTCTTCCTTGATTTTCAAACTCATATCTGGCTTGAATTTTCTGAGCTTCTGCTTCACCGGTGGACATGTTGGATCAGTTGGCAGTTTATGGGCCACGATAGATGTACTTAGACCGGTCATGTCATCATACGACCAGGCGAATATGTCCTCATATTCTCTTAGAAACTCTGTGTATTCTTCCTTTTCTGATGGTGACAAATGAACGCTGATTCGTGTTTCTTTGATGTTTTCTGCATCTCCAAGGTTAACAATCTCAGTCTCGTCTAGGTTGGACTTAGGTCTATTTTCGAAATTCTCAACTTCTTTAACGATCTCTTCCGGTATATTATCTTCCTCTGAATCTATGTCCATTTGTTGCGTTGTCTCATTGCATTTCACAGTCATTGGTTCATCAAGATAAGTAATAGTAATGCCCGAGGCACGCCGAGCTCTGGTGGTTCTGACGGTCCAGTTATTGAGGCATGCTCCTCTGCTTACCGCCTGTATGGAAGGGCCTTCCTCCCCCTCCTCCTCGAGAACGACACAACAATCCATATCATTGCCTTCTAGGAACAAATTCCTCATTGCAGCTAGGGCTTCTTCTTCTTCTGACCTATAGATGACCTCGGCCGGTTGGAAGATCTGCTCCAAACGGGGTATCGGCTGCTCTAATGGATAGTAGGGACCGCGCTAGGGTGGCGACCATTCGTTGAATTCTTTCCAGGTATACTCATACCCCAATCTGAAGGTGGTGTCGTATTTCTTGAGCTTGATGGGCTTAGCGATTCCTTGGAGATTCTTGCCAAGTCCCTTGCCAGGCTCATACCCGCTCCAGTTCAATATCTTTCAATTTTGTTATCCCACCACTTATCCTTATCGACGGCGTTGACTCGCTCGATGTGGTGGTAAGTTTCTCCACCTATCCTTCTTCTTCCTCCGATCGTTGGGATGGTCTGGCGACTGTATATGGGATTGCTACCGTCGCCGTGAATGATCACCTCTTGGTGGTTCCACCCAAACTTCACTACCTGATGTAGTGTTGACGCTACGGCCCCTGCGGCATGAAACCATGGTCGTCCCAACAACAGATTGTAAGATGCCGGCACGTCTATCACTTGAAAATCAACATCAAACCAAGTAGGCCCCATTTGCAAACACAAGCTAATTTCCCCAATAGTAGACCTTTGGGATCCGTCGAAAGCTTTGACGTTGATGGCCCCGTCCTTTATTTCATGCAACCCTTTTCCCAATGTCCTGAGTGTTACCAATGGACAAATGTTAAGGCTGGACCCCCCCATCGACCAAGATTCTGGTGATAAAGTAATCTTCTCACTGCACGGTGATGTGCAATGCCTTGTTGTGACTCAACCCTTTTAGTGGCAGCTCATCTTCGTGAAAAGTGATCTTGTGACTTTGCAATACCTGACCCACCATGTTATCCATCTCTCCATCGGTGATGTTGCTTGGTACATATGCTTCACTCAACACTCTTAACAAGGCATTCTTGTGTGCATCGGAACTCTGTAGCAAAGCAAGGATAGAAATATGTGACGGCGTTTTGTTCAGCTGATCAATGACTGAGTATTCCTTTGCTTGTATCTTCCTCCAGAGGTCATCGGGCCCAGTTTCAGTGATGGTTTGTCGACCAGAGGTCTGCTTACTCGACTCAGCCAAGTGTTCCGGGGTATAAACCCTGCCGGTTCTTGTCATACCTTGTGCCGCAACTGCTTCCCCGAACTTGGCTTTTCCTTTCCTTATTGCCTCGGCTGTGTAGTCCCATGGTATGGCTTTTGTGTGGAATGGTGTTACGACTGTCATTGCTACCGGAATGGGCACCTTTGCTTTGGAAGGTAATATGGCAACTTCAAATGGTACAGGCGCCTTTGGGGACCCAAACTCGACCTCGATTGGTGTTGGCGTCTTCGTAGAGGATGGTGTTTCAAACTCAAGTGGTATGGACATGTTCACCTCGGCATCTCCAGAAGGCTGAATCTGGACTACCATCGGATTAAGGGTGACTGTTTTTTTCTTTGGATCGTCGCCTTCTGCGATCAAGCCGATTGATCCTTTAGGATCCCAATCATCCTCTATTTCAATCATGTGAACACCTCCACCCTTGTGGTCTGGTAGAGGGTTATTGTGGACATTCGGAGCAGGCTCCTTTTCCACGATGATCTTGTTGTCAATCAAAGCCTGAATCTTATCCTTCAGGGAACGGCATTCATCAATGGTATGCCCTTTCATGCCAGAATGGTATGCACAGGTTTTATTTGGGTTGACCCATTGGGAAGGGTTTTCAGGGGTTATAGCAGGGATAGGGGTGAC
>NW_017682372.1:0-6194 GCF_001879085.1 Nicotiana attenuata | reverse complement strand
CTAAAGCAGGTCGGACCTTAGCAACCTTTGATCTCCAACGAGTGGCATACTCGCGGAATGTTTCTGTGGGTTTCTTCTTTAAATTCTGAATGTAAAACACATCCGGTGCATTTTCCATATTGAACCTGAATCTGTCCATGAAGTCGGACGCCATACTTACCCAGTTTGACCACTTCTTTGGGTCTTGACTAATGTACCAAGACAGAGCATCTCCTTTCAAGCTCCACATGAAAAGCTTCATGCAGATCTTCTCGTCTTTTCCTACTCCGACCAGCTTGTCGCAGTATGTTCTCAAGTGAACCCTGGGATCCCCTGTACCATCAAACATTTCGAACTTGGGAGGTTTGTACCCCTCGGGTCAACATCGGGCTATATGCATAGATCTTCATAGTTTAGCCCCTCAATTCCCTTACTTCCATCAACGCCTTGAATTCTGGTGGTCAACTTCTTAAGCTCTTCGGCCAGATTTCTGATGAGCAAGTCCTTATCATCGGACTCGGGTGTGCTTGAGATGGGCTGGGTGGAGTGTGGCACGGTCTCCACGTAGATGGGGTGTTGTGTTAGGTGTGGCAGTGGTCATTTGTGGAGTTCAAAGGTTTCGGGATGAGTAGTGGAGTATTGTTGGGATCGTGGCAAGTATTGCAGTGGTGGTGAGGAGCGGGATGGTTTTGTTGCTTTGGGATATTTTGTGGAGGTATGGGATTCTGAGTTTTTGGGAAAGTAACTTCTGGAGTGGTGAGGGAAAATGACAGACCCGCCAAATTCCGAACTTGATCAAGTTCTTCTTGGAACTTCAACAGTTTCTGTTCTAGTTGACAGGTATTTTCCTTGGGGACCAGAGCACCACGAGTGACCTCTACCCGTTCAACTAAGTTGTTCGAATCTTCCATTCTCCTTTTGCTTTTGTGTCTGACAGGACTGGGAGGAGGAGTAGGTGGAGGGCCCCTAGATCTTGTGAAATACGATGATGTTGCAAGAGTTCACGAACTAACCTTTGGGGAGGGGAATAATCAAAAAGTAAAAACAAAAGGTGATAAGTCAGTAAGGATCATAAGGAAAAAATGTTGCAATATTTAAACACGTAGTGCAAGAAATATAAAGCGCGTCCTAATTTTAGGGACCTCGTTGTGCCCGAGGTAGGCCTAGCGACAAGTTAATTTGGAGAACTTAGAATGCTAAATGCCTCATTTTATTGATAAAAAGGACGAATCAAAAAACGATAATAAATAAAAGTCACTAATGGCCATAGGACTTATTACATTTATCAAAAAGGAAAACTCCTATCTATTTGGTCCCACAAGGACCTTCCCCAGACTCGGCAGTGTTAGCTCCCTCGAACAACTCTCCCAGCTCGCGCAGTCCTAGCAGCAAGTAAGCTCTGGCCAGATGTCCACCTTCATTTCCCTCAGCAATCCGGCAGTCTTCGACCCTCTTCAGAAACTTCTTTTCCAGTTCCACTATACCCCGCTCCAAACAGACCAGTCGCTTGTTGGCGCTGACAGCCATATCCTTCCATTCTTCAATTAGTTTTTGATTGGCTTCTTGTATTTCACGGTGCTCATTTTCACATTCCCGAATTCTCCTGCGCAGTTGGTTGTACTTTACTTGTGCCTCAGCCTTTTCATCGATGATCCTGTGACCTCGAACAAACCCGGGTTGACCCAAACCGTTGTGATTGTCCTCCAGCCAGCCTGAATAGTGTGGGGTACAACCAGCATGGTATCTGTCTGGTTCAATGGTGTCCTTTCCCAAGACAATTTTGCAATGCCACATATGTTGAGCCTGGCACCTATGCGGACTATCGTCGTTCTGGAAGTCAGCTCGGAAGTGATTCATCTTGTCGACCCTTGGTATAACCTGCTTCCTGCCAGCCTGTCTCATAACTCGGAGAGGGACATAAGGGTAGGTCCCCCTCAAACCGATCAGTATCAGAAATGGCGCATCCCTGGATCGAACGATGAATTCTTCAGTAGGGAACCACTCGAACATCCATTGTACTCGGTCCTCAGTCAAGTTATCAAAGAGTTCGACCCATTCTCTAGCATTCTCTGGTTGGGCGAACATATTGGGCATGTAATTCATTCGCTTTGGGTGATGAAAGGCGATATGATCGTCCCAGTCCCTACGATGGATTTCCTGTCGATATTCACCCTTCTGAAGATGTTCCATGAGCCAAAGTTGAAGTAGCAGATTACAACCCTCAAAATGTTTGGCTCCGTGTTGACACCTTTCTAAGGCTCGGTATATTTCTGCAATGATCATTGGCACAAGACTGAATGGTTGTCCGTCAATTCCTTCCATTAGAGTTTTTGTAACCATAGCTAGCCTAGTATGGATTCTTGCTTTCTTCATTGGAAACACTATCATCCCCAAGAAACAGAACATGAAGACTAAGACCCTTCGATGGATATGCCCCAATGATGTAAGGGCGAACTCGTCAGGATAAATACGGTAGGATTTGCTGTGACCGTACCTTTCGTACAAGTAGTCAAAGGGAATGTATGACTCCTTCAAACATGTCAAGTCTGGATTCTTCTTTAGACCCATCATTTTGAGAAAACCTCTACCCTTGCGGTTTTTCGGCATTAACAAACCCGGAGTTTCCCACGGTATTCCAGCCAGTCCTCCTATTTCCTCAAGCAAGGGTGTAATCTCAATGTCTCCAAAGCGGAACACAGACCTATCACAATCCCAGAATAGAGTGGCAGCTTCTATGATTTTGTTGTTGGGTTGAATTTCCAGGAGAGAAGGTAGATTTCCTAGATATTTCCTGACAAGAGCTTGATCACTGGAATGAAGATCTCCCCACCAGTTTAGCAATTTGGGGTGGATGTTGGTGACCATGCCGAATCTGGGGACTTCGTGCCTCATATTTCTGCAAGAAAAAAGGTTAGGCCCTTACCCCCTCCAGACTCGACTACTAAATATCAATAATTGGCATAAAGCACTTTAGTTCCCCAAATAAATGCACAGAACGTGATATGGTCCGTTTGAGTTTCAAGGAAACCCAGTGGACTTTGGACAAGGCTATCTTAAAGAGTCATTATGCGGACAACATAACTGACTCGGCTAGGTTTGATCATGATGCATGTACAATTAAACGGAGTAAGGTTTCTATGTGGTATTAGACTGGTACCCTTGAGCGGACAACTCAAGAGGGAAAGGCGCAGAACCGTCGACTACACCGTTGATCGACTGGTTTTACCGTAAATATGCCTTTGCCGAATTTAGGGGGTGATAATATCGGAAGAGCGCAACTACTCATTATAAGCGTTGCTATGGTCTTTTGTTTGGCACGAGTGGAATATGATGTTGAATATGCAGTTACAATAATCAAACAAGTTGTCACGTATTTGCACGTTCATAAAGTAATAATTACAACAGTTTCTCATAATTTACAACAGTATTAAAGGAAAGCGATAAAGGGAAGCATTAAGAGAAATAAAGGAAAGAAACAAAGAGCCAAGTCAGTTTCGCGGTAGAAGAAGAAAAATACTTAAAGGCATTTAAACAAATAAAGACATATAAAGAAGCATAAAG
The DNA here is from genome assembly GCF_001879085.1 of Nicotiana attenuata. Taxonomy (NCBI): domain Eukaryota; kingdom Viridiplantae; phylum Streptophyta; class Magnoliopsida; order Solanales; family Solanaceae; genus Nicotiana; species Nicotiana attenuata. The sequence goes on along the minus strand of NW_017682372.1, from coordinate 2,654 downwards.
TCACAAATAGCATGAAATGGTAAAAGCCTTAAAGAAATCCCCAGAAGAGTCGCCATGCTGTCGATGCCCCCTTTTTCTCGCGAAATCGGGTTTATGACATTTGGGAGGAAAACTCATTTCCTTTTGGGAATTGGGTTTGAATTGAAGAGTCGCCACCTAATGATTAAGTGCATTAGGACACTAAGGAGAATTTTGATTTAGAAAACCAGAGATTGGGTAAGGGCTTGAAATTATCCCGAGGGGAAGGTGTTAGGCACCCCTCGAGATCCACTAGTGTGGTTCCGGCCATACTAAATTGTGACTTTAAGTGCAAATAACAAGTAGACAAATAAGAGTTACAAATATGAGAGGGGGGTTCTCACATAATTATTGCAAGTAATTTGAAGTTAAAACGAAGTTAAAGAAGCTGAAATTTGAGAAGAAAAGCAATAAAAGAGAAGAAATTTCATATAATTGTTGCAAGCAAATTGAAGTTAAAAGCAGTCAAAGAAGCTGAAATTTGAGAAAAAAAGGTAGTTTTTTGAAATTCTGAATAAGACAAGCAAGTAAAGGGAGGGGGGTCCTAGGTTTATAAATAATATGGATTACCCCACACAACACCCGATAATCATTTGTACACGTGGTGTTATCGCATGGTCATCATATTCATATCTACCCTTTCCCACCCCGTTAAGGTATTAAACGCGGAATGGTTTCGCTTTACTTATTGCATGCTATTACCCGCCCCCATCCTATTAGTCCCGGAGGCATTTGGGACTACTAATCCTAAAGGGAAGGGTGATTTGGGCTTTTTGTGGTTTTTAAAGGATAAAACTCTAAGGCGACAATCAAAAACACGTAGAGCAGATATAAGGAAACACATAACAATTAAAGGCTCGAACAGGACTCCTCAACTTAAAGACAGATTGTTTAGCATGTCATGCACATACTGGTTATGGTCTTGATTAAACTTAAGAGTTGTGGCAGACTGATCTATTACATATTTCAGATAAGAAGCCCGAATCAGGACTGCCTGCTGGTTGTAGTTAATAAAATCTGATTCAATTTATAAGTTACCCTATGGCTTGCCTAAGTGTTGAACGAAAACCTATAGGCATGATATCTATTAGTGCGGAAGTGTACTGATTTTTGAAGAAGAAGACTTGTTGATTACAGAAAAAACATAAGTTCTGCGGATATTAAGAATTGCTACTACTGATTTTAGACTTATAGGCAAAATAGACGATTCAGATTTAGTTGATAGCTCCTATAGGCATGATTTCTAGGTGCTAATGATTTTAAAACGTTTACAGTCGAAATAAAAGTGCAGAAGTCCTATAAGCATGGTGTCTAGAATGTTGTTTGTTATTTAAACCTATAAATACGTTTGCCTAGTGATAGATGCATATGGAAAATTCAGGAAGTCCTATAGACATGTTATCTATGTGATATGCAGAAATGCGGAAACCTACAGACATGGTTTCTATATGAAATGCAAAAGCGATAGTTTCTATAAAATGCAGAAGTGTAGAAACTTATAGGCAGGATTTCTATAAAAATGCAGAAGTGTAGAAACTTATAGGCAGGATTTCTATAAAATGCAGAAGTGCAGAAGCCTACAGACATGGTTTCTATATGAAATGCAGAAGCTATAGACATGGTTTCTATGTGAAATGCAGAAATGAAAGTTGGAAGCAGGATATGAGAAGATTATTACAGCCCGGAATTGAATAAGAAGAGAAATAAAATTACATCAGAAAAATAAAAATTCCAACCAAGGAGAGCCTGATTCAGACTTCTGTCTGAAGCATGAAGTAAACCAACTCCAAAGATCAAATTTCCAAAGCCTTTCTCTTATATGGGATGTATCAAAGTTCCCTAAGAGTCTCAGATGGACTCCGGGCAGTGCTTACACCCAAATACATTGCAGAATTGAGTTATAGTGCAGTGTGGAAGGGCCAGCCCTCAAATGTCCAAGTTCAGAGGGAACTCAAGGTCCCAAACCAAGGCTCATAGGAAGGGGGCAGAACTTAGAATCTAGGAGAGAGTGTAAGTGCAAAGAGGGGATTCTGGGGGGAAGCAGAGATAGGCTGGTGGTCATACCCAGCAATTGGAAGTGCTGGCACACCCCAACCAGCCTGGTAGCCACATTGTTTGGGAGTTAGGATCCCTTAAAGGATCAAGTCCAGACATGAGCAACAATTTGGATGTTGCCATGTTTTGAACTTTAACTCAAACACATAGAAGGGAATAGGGGTACCGGGATTCACAGCAGAAACAGATGCAAAGAGAACATCATACATATTTAACACTGAGCATAGATAGCAAAGTAGACAGGATTGTAGAAACTGTAACATAAACACATTGGGATGAGGCTGAAAACTAAATTAGAACATACCAGTTTCAGGGAAACAAGAAAAGAAAGCAGTAGTCTTGTAAAGCCAAATTGCAAGCAAATAGTCAGAAGATTTTAGAAGAGAGCTACGAGATTATGTGTGTAAAAGTGTTGAATTGAGAGTTGTGTAATTGAAAGTGTCTGAAAAGTGTCGAATTCAAGGTGTGTTGGTGAGAAAGGAGTCGTGCCCTTTTTATAGTGTAGAAGGCAAGCAGAATAAGGTAGGAGAATAATTTAAAAAATCAGTTGTCAATCAATTACACAAGTTTCCCTTTAGTTA
>NW_017682371.1:6751-10011 GCF_001879085.1 Nicotiana attenuata | reverse complement strand
GTTTTTAAAAGTTTATGTATATATATGTATTATGCATTTCATGTCAGTAGCCCCCAGAGGCACTCAGATGTTACAGGTTGTATCTCCTCTAACTCTCTTTACATTACTGTTCTGGTTTATGATTTCCTGCCTTACATACTCGGTACTTTATTCGTACTGACGTCCCTTTTGCTTGGGGATGCTGCGTTTCATGCCCGCAGGTCCCGATAGACAGGTTGACATTCCTCCTAGTAGGCTATCAGCTCAGCGAAGGTGTTGGTGTACTCCACTTGCTCCGGAGTTGCCTATTTGGTCAGTATGCTTTGGATATGTATTGATTGGTATGGCGGGGCCCTGTCCCGACCTTTATGATTTTATGTACTCTTAGAGGCTTGTAGACAGATGTCAGGTGTATGGATACTTGTATGGCCTTGTCGGCCTATGTTTTGAGTTTACAAATGGTCATGTCGGCCTTATAGGCCTGTATGTCACATGTATAAGTTTGTATATCATGTTGGGTCATCATACGTTAAGTATTCCCTTATGTTTTATTCTTGTTATCTCATGAAGGTTTTTGTAGCTCATTTACCCATGATAGTATGATAAGAAAGATATGTTACGTTGGTACTCGGTTGAGTAAGGCACCGGGTGCCCGTCGCGGCCCTTCGGTTTGGGTCGTGACACTGTTACACCCTGGGAATTTCGTTGTTTCTGACTTTCGCGAAATGGGTCCTGGGAGCTTATCTCCGAGAGATGGTTGTTGTAGGATTCTCCGCGAGCGTGAGTCGATCTTAACGATAATATCTTCTAGAATCCTCACTGTTACATGATAATTTGTTGGTTCGTCGTCGCCCAATACCTCAGGCACTGGCTCAGAGTGAGGAGATATTTCAGATGCTGCCACGCCGAGAGTCTCTGGGCGGCTCTGTAGTTGAGGGATGGCCAAATGCTGTTCCTGCAACATTTCAAAAATAACACAAAGATCAACTTCCCGTTCTACCGGGGCTGTGATTTTTCGGGTTTCCTGTTGGTTAGCGTATTGCGTGCTGCCATTGGAGTGCAAGACTTCGTTACCCTGCCGTGCAGCGTACGAATCCATATCCGCTCTGACCGATCTAGATGTGTTATCGGGGTCCTGCGGTGTCGCGCCAGCCGTCAGGATGGCCACATTGTTTTCCTTGCGATTTATGGGGTTATCGTCCTCGATTTCCCTTATCGAGCTGACCATTAACCTGAGATCGAAAGGTCTTGGACAAGAAAAAGTGTGAGAGATATCGTGCGTTCAAGTGACAAAACTAGCAAGAAATAATTACTATTATTATTAGCCCCACGGTGGGCGCCAAACTGTTTACAGTGAAAATGGTAACAACAATTAAATTTATAAATGGGATTGTAAAAATACGTGATCTATTCCCGAGCTAGTTTGTAAGGGTGATGAATGCTAAACATGGAGTAAAACAATAAAGATCAAGCTGGAAAAATTAAAAATCGAACGAGTAAGGGGACGTTCCCGGGCTTAGAACAAGCTAGTAGATACCTCGGGGCCAAGCCTCGAGCCTACCTCGTACCTGTCGAAGGTAATCTTATCGAGGGTAGTCAGAAAGGGGATAACAGATAAGTATGTGCATACAAGGGTTTGTACCATCAATCTTGAGCTAAATAATGAAGAACAACCGAAGAACAAACAAAGAACAATAAAATGCTAGAGTGACCTCGGGGTCGAAGGACCAGATAACTTAGAAGAAAGAGATAGAGAGAGATATTATTGCTTATTGGAGAAGTGGAGCAACATCAGTCCCTGACAAGGTGGGGTGAGTCCCCCTTATATAGGCGAGGGGACTTGGTAAAAGTATGCATATATTATTTACAAGAGTAGAAAGATGGGACGGCCTATCGCACGTCATCTTAGTAGGTTACAGATAGACCGACCCAGTCAGGTGTAGCCATGTGCTTCGGAGACATCTTCTCTCACCCTGACCTGGGCCCTGCTTCCTTTGATTCGGACCTCGATGAGCCCTGAGACCGAGCACTCGATCGTGGCCTTCCATCATCGGGGTCTCGAGGAAGGCTTCCAAAATGATCTTGATAGCGAAAATCAAGTGTTCTGATTTTACCATATACAGGACCGTCAGGTTCGGAAGTTGAGACCAAAGAATATAGCTTTAGTGAAAGTGCAGTGGAGAGGTCGGCCCGTGGAGGAGGCTACCTGGGAGACCGAGCGGGAGATGCGGAGCAGATATCCTCACCTATTTGAGGATTCAGGTATGTTTCTTGACTCGTTCGAGGATGAATGTGTGTTTAAGAGGGGGAGGATATAACGACTCGACCGGTCGTTTCATGAGTTACCGTTCTGTTTCCCCCATTTCTACTTCTTTATGTGTCGTTCAATTGTATTATGTTGTTCGAAATGGTTTTGGAGAGGTTTGAGACAGTTTGTCTCTTTGAGTAAGCTTAAGTTGGAAAAGTCAACAAGACGATGACTTATGTGAAAAAGGGCCCGAATGTGAATTTTTATGGTTTGGATAGCTTTGTTAAGTGATTTGGGACTTAGGAGTGGGATCAGAATGTATTTTTGAGGTCCGTGGTAGATTTAGGCTTGAATTGGCAAATTTGAAATTTTGGCGTTTTCCGGTTTGTAGTGGAATTATTGATATCGGGGTCGGAATGGAATTCCGGAAATTAGAGTAGGTCCGTTGTGTCATTTGTGATGTGTGTGCAAAATTTCACGTCATTCGGGTGAGGTTTGATAGACTTTTTGATCGTTTGCGGAATTCAGTAGTTTTGGGAATCCATAGGCTTGAATTCGAGGGTGATTTGGTGTTTCGACGTTGTTTTGAGTGTTTCGAAGATTGGTATAAGTTTGAATAGTGGAATATGACTTGTTCGTGCTTTTCGTTGAGGTCCCGGGGGCCTCGGGATGATTTTGGATGGTCATTAGGAAGAATGGGAGTTGGAGTTTGCAGTTGAAGCTGCTAAGTTTGATGTTATAAACGTCAATACCACACATGAGGGGGGGGGGGGGGTTGATTTGTGTGGTACCTAATTTTCGCGTTAGAAGAACCTGGTTCTTCTAAGTGTTCTAACTACAGCAGTTTGCGGAATAATAAATGCTGAAAGTAAAGTGCACAGAGATTTTTACGTGGAAAACACCTGGCTGAAAAGGTGAAAAAAACCACGACCTACTACTCAGTAGGATTTTCCCAAACTCCACTAAAATCACTGAGCCAAAAACTGCATTTACAAAACTCTTTGTAAACCTAAGGATTAACTCTAATCCCAGT
>NW_017682371.1:5164-5991 GCF_001879085.1 Nicotiana attenuata | reverse complement strand
GTTTAATCAGGTTATAAACATCACATTTTTCAGTAAAGCACAATATCTCTTCCCCCTTTTGGCATCATCGAAAAGTTGCATTTTATTAGAATCCCAAATGTTAATTATTACTCATGGCTACTGGGGCAACTGCAAGTGAAAACATGATTTAGTTAATCAATAATCAACTTCACAGAAATTTAACTATTGAGATCAGAAGTTTCATAGAACAAGAGAAAACAAAGCACATTGTCATTGATTAGGAGATGTTTCTACAAAACAGACCACAAAAAGAAAAACAAACATCCATCCATGAGCAAAAAAATAGAGAAAAGTCCCGAATCTGGGTCACTGAAGGAGTTTCTAAACTGGTTCTAGGGCTTGGAGGAACTAGAGGGTTGGGATTGAAGAAGATTAAGCATTGTTTGGAGCATCCCTTCACTCTTTTCTTTTTCTTTTGCTAGCTCATCTTTGAGGCCATTTCTTTCACTTTCCAGTTCAGCAATGCGAGCCTGGAGCCTAACAATTTCTGCATCTTTTGTTCCACATTCTAGAACCAATGCCCTAACTTTGCTGTTCACAGGAGTCTTCACGGATGAACCAGGTTCAACTGGGATTACACTTAACAGATAATCACAAGCCTGCAGAGTTTTGATCCCAAAGTGCTCTTTGCTAGAGGCCATCTCCCACTTCTTTAATGGCACATTTAACTTGGCCAAGTCAGTTGTCAGTATAAACCCATAAGGAGTGGCATGGGCCTTGGAGCCATTTATCACTCTATCCAGCAGCTTGACAATGAAACTAGGCCAGTTAATCTGCTTTCTTGTCACAAGACACTCCAGAAGGAC
>NW_017682371.1:0-563 GCF_001879085.1 Nicotiana attenuata | reverse complement strand
AGGTCTAGTCATGCATCTATTTATTATATAACAAGCAGTGTTTATAGCTTCTGCCCAGAAGCTATGAGGTAGTTTACTGGAAAGTAGCATGGTCCTTGCCATATCCTCAAGGGTCCTGTTCTTCCTTGCAACTACCCCATTTTGCTGAGGAGTCCTAGGGGCAGAAAAATTATGATCTATTCCATTTTCATCACAAAATTTAGTAAATTGTGCATTTTCAAATTCAGTTCCATGATCATATCTAATGGATGCAAGTTGATTTCCTAATTGTTTCTGGGTTTTTCTAGTAAAAGCAGTGAACATTTTAAATGCTTCATCTTTAGAAGTTAGAAACAATACCCAGGTAAATCTAGAATAATCATCAACAAGCACCATTACATATCTTTTACCACCTCTGCTCATGGTTCTCATTGGACCACAAAGATCCATATGAACCAGTTCCAACGTCTTGGACGTACTTACCATTTTCTTAGGTTTGAAGGATGACTTTACCTGCTTCCCCTTTGCGCATGCCTCCACAAACTTTAGTTCTTCCTTCGTAACTTAGTATATTAGGTTAACCC
>NW_017682370.1:9361-10016 GCF_001879085.1 Nicotiana attenuata | reverse complement strand
CGAGACTAGCTTTTAAAATGAACAATTCTGAGAAAGCACGGGACGTTCCACTCACGCATATAGTTCCATTCTTCAGGGAATGGCATAAACTCCATTGGGATAACGTCAGTCGTCCGGACCCGGACGAATCGACTAGGCCAATCCTAATCTCTGCCTTCATCATCAGCAACAACAAAAGGCATAGACGAACGACACCGCAAGGTTAACAGACCTTAATGGTAAAAGGGCCGGTACAGCCTAACGAGATGGCTGAGCGTGAATTCAAGCTCCGCCTTCTCTGCAAAAAACCTCATCATCAACACCGTTCGCCAAAATGACGAGTGTACCTGGGCCAAGGTAACCCGATACTTTACACAGAAGTCGAGCATGACCCTGTCAAGAGGTCCCAGTGTGAAGGGATACGTATATACATTCAGGAACCCATCAGCAAGGTCAGCGATACCCTCGTCTAGGGAAAACACCTGTAGCGCTACCTCCTCTCCCCATCCGCAGTCTTTCCTCACCAACACAAGGTGCTCCTCCTTTATCAAAGCATAGTCTTCGAGATAAACTCCTGCGGATCCTAAGCACCAGGAGCAGCACTCTCCACTCTTTGCCAGGCAAACTCCGAAGTAGCAGTCATGGCTACGGCAATACTGAAAGGCAAAAGCAGGAA
>NW_017682370.1:2495-9336 GCF_001879085.1 Nicotiana attenuata | reverse complement strand
CGGCCGTAAGTGGCGAGCTGTGTCCCGTGGACAGATGGGAAATAAGACATCAGGGGAGTTCTGGCATTCAGAACTTTTTTGGGATGGGTTTTTCGGAGAGCTTCCTCCGAGAGACGGTCGCTGCAGACACTTCCTCGAATCTACGCCTTTCAGGACCGGGGCGCGCCGGCATTTGGTCGACCCTGGAGTTTTGTAAGTTTCGACCTTCTTGTCGTTGGCAGCTATCAACTTCTCGCCCGACTCGATCCTTCTGTAAGATCCTCGATCATTTTTTTACGGATCTGCACGGGTCGGCTATCGAACTATTATTGCTACGTCTTTCTGGTACCTGTTCGGCCAGGGAGCTGTCCCTAGTGCTATGGTACTGGGAATTTTGGGTGGCTTGCAGCTGAGCGATAGCCAGCTGTTTGTGCCTGCAACATTTTAAAAATAAACTGAAGGCTAACTTCATGTTTCTTCCCAAGCTGGGGTTTTTCGGGCTTCCTGTTTGGTCATCTTGCTGTACGCTTCTGTCGGTGGTGAGGTTTCGTCGACCTGCTGTAGCGTCTTGCGAACCCGCGTCTGCTGGAATGGTCCATGTCATTAATTGGGGTTTTAGTTGGTAGCTACACCGATGATTGGAAAGCTACAGCCCGTTCTCTCCGTGGTTTCGATGTTGTTGTTTCTCAACTCTTTCATCTGAAGGCCAGACATTTGACCCGAAATCGAAGATCTTGGACAAGAAGAAGTGTAAAGATAACTTGCGTTGTGTAACGAAACTAGCAAGAAAATAATCACTATTATTTTTAGCCCTACGGTGGGCGCAAAACTGTTTACTGTGAAAATGGTATAACAATTAGATTTGTTGATGGGACTCTAAAAATACGTGATCTGTTTTTATGCCAGTTGGTGAGCAATAAATGCTAATGTGTGTAAAGTTTAAGGGCGAGATCGGAGCTAAAATAAAGCGGTTAATCAAATAGAGAGAGATATCCTTCGAGGCCCGGTCGAGCTTGGTCGATTTGGGCCTCGAGTCGGGTCCCGATTCTGGACTCGAGCTATCAGGGGCAATCAGGGAAGGGCTAACAAAGGCAATAATATTAAAGGAGGCTCTTTATTGTCCAATAACAAGCAATAAATGTAGAACGAGTACAAAAGATATAAGAGTAGAACAACAATAAAGAGAGGTGTATTAGAGAGAAAGAGAGAGAGTTATCATAAATTTCATATGAGTCTTTGGAGCAACATCAGTTTCTATAAAAGATAAGTAAAAATCCCCTTTATATAGAAGGGGGGAACTCATACGGTAAGGTACCCATTAGTTGTAAAGGTGGTGGAGATGGGAACGTGGAAGTGACCGCCCCGATTAGGGCTCAGAGTTAGCCTGGCTAGGCTTTGTCAGACTTAGCCGCGTCGTGGGGACTCCCCATTTTTACTTCTAGCCCAACCGATATCTCTTAGGCCGGGTGTCGATGGCTCTCGAGAGAGAAGGCTCGAGCGCATCTTGCAACCTCGAGGCTTCGATGGTACTTTCGAAATGCTCTGATGACGGGAAATCGGAACCTCCGATTTTGCCGATGTGAGTACCACAACTTCTAGGTCTTGTTTAGTCTTCTATTCTCTATTATTTACTAAAATATATATTGATCCCCTATTTCAACTTCAACCTATCAACAATTGTTAATTTGGAAGTGGATTATCGCCCCCATGTACAGATCCCGATCGATCGTTTTGGAGTTCCCTAGCCACGGTTATTTGAAGCTTGAGGCCCTGGAGTAGCTTGTCCCTCTTATGTAACTCTATGATTCTTACAAACGACTGTGTTGTGAATGGAAATTCGGACGAAAGTTCGGAGTTATTTAAGAAGAAAAATTCATCCAACTTTTAAAGAAAGCGTAAGCTGAGAAGGAGTAGTTGAACCGAAAGGTTTGACTTTTGAAGTAAACGTCTTGGATCGAGAGTATTGACGATCCGTTATGTTGATTTGCGAGTTCGGTAATAATGGCCGATTTAGTAGTTTTAAGACGGTCCGCTAGGTTTATTTGACTATTTTTTTTTGGAAAAGGGTTGGAAGATTAAGGTTTAGAAAGGTGTTGGGTTTGATTGAGAGTTGACTTTTTTGAATACCAGATCCGGCATATGGGTTCCGAGAATTGTATATCAGTCTGCACTATGTCAATTTGGGTACTGGCATCAAATTTGAGGTCTTTTCCGGGTTTAACTTGTTATGGTTCGGCATGAGTTTTATAGAAGTTTAAAGGTTCAATTACGTTCATGTAAGGCTTGAATTGGAGTGTGTGATTCATGGTTTGTTGATGTGTTGTTTGGAGGTATGATTGAGAACTCGGTAAGTTTGTGTTTGTGTTTCGGACTGGTTTGTGTGGATTGAAATGGGGTTCCCTCAGGGGCCTCGTCGCAAGACGATTGGGTCGCCAGTTTTCAGACCCAAACAGGCAGATCAGGAACATCGCCCGGCGCCCATGAAATTGCTGCAGAAAAGAAGGAAGCACGATTACGAGACTAGCTTTTAACATGAACAAATCTGAGAAAGCACGGGACGCTCCACTCACGCATATAGTTCCATTCTTCAGGGAATGGCATAAACTCCACTGGGATAACGTCAGTTGTCCGGACCCGGACGAATCGACTAGGCCAATCTTAATCTCTGCCTTCATCATCAGCAACAACAAAAGGCATAGACGAACGACACCGCAAGGTTAACAGACCTTAATGGTAAAAGGGCCGGTACAGCCTAACGAGATGGCTGAGCGTGAATTCAAGCTCCGCCTTCCCTGCAAAAAACCTCATCATCAACACCGTTCGCCAAAATGACGGGTGTACCTGGGCCAAGGTAACCCGATACTTTACACAGAAGTCGAGCACGACCCTGTCAAGAGGTCCCAGTGTGAAGGGATACGTATATACATTCAGGAACCCATCAGCAAGGTCAGCGATACCCTCGTCTAGGGAAAACACCTGTAGCGCTACCTCCTCTCCCCATCCGCAGTCTTTCCTCACCAACACAAGGTGCTCCTCCTTTATCAAAGACATAGTCTTCGAGATAAACTCCTGCGGATCCTAAGCACTAGGAGCAGCACTCTCCTCTCTTTGCCAGGCAAACTCCGAAGTAGCAGTCATGGCTACGGCAATACTGAAAGGGCAAAAGCAGGAACCTACACAAACACTCTGATGCTACGGTAATGAAGGACTCAACGAAAAAATAAGAGGATAGCTATCTGAAAAAGGTGGGATCTCCCAAAAGGTGGAAGCAACCCCATATACACGTGGAAATAGCAACGGTCCGCCTGCCCGAGATATGCCCCAGGAGGCCAATGACTTCGAATGCTAGTCCCGAGGCAGTACTCGACCTCGAGGACCTCCATCAAAGAGAAGTTAGGCTTTAAGAAGCCAACAACTCCATCTCCAGAGTCGAGGTGGTACCCGACCTCGGGGACCTCCATCAAAAAGAAGTTAGGCTCCAGAAAACCTCCAGCACCGTTACGGGGTTCGAGATAGTAGCCGAACTTGAAGGGTTCCCACCAAGAGGAGGAACAGGCACTTCGAGCTCCGCTTATAGAGGCTCAACCCCAGGACACCGCCTAAATCCGGGTAACCCATCATCTAAGATCTATCTACAATGACTTAAAAGGTTATCCATGCCAAGTTCAAAGCAAATCTCAAGGTATCCGAAGCCGACCCTCACTCAGACACCGCTCTAGCTAGATGTTGATAATCGTCAGCAGAAGCATACATTCAGGATCCCCGCAAAATTAAAAGGAATATGGCAAACATCAAAGGCAGAACTCAAAAAATATCTTTACATTTATGGAAGTTTGCTTAGAACGGCCCTCGAGGGGTCCTTACATATGATTACAAAGGCTTACAAAGGGTCTATACACATAAGCAAAAAAGCAAAAGGGAATGCATGAAGTAAAAGCCTAAAACCTAGTCTACCCTCGAAGGTATACCTACGGTGGCAGTGTCTTTGAGCGCTATTTCCTTGAATGGACGCCCCCAACAAACTCGCCCCGGTTCCTCAAAGTAGTACTTCGAAGAAGCACTTCAAAGGAGAAGACGAAGAAGAAAGTGGGATGAGCAGGAAGGGATGAAAAAAGCCATAGCCCGCCAAAGGTCGAGGACCCTCTCGACCAAGAGAGCTTCGGACCAATAACAGACTTGGCGGGCGTTGACCTCGCTTACACAGCTACTTTGAATCCACTTCTTAGGATACTGAGCCGTGCAAGCTACCAGCCAGGGTCGGAGCGCTACGCCGGACCGGGGGATGAAGGTGAGCAACGGTGTATAGTCCGAGCCCCCTCATGAGCAGTGTTTTATAGTCCAAATGACTTTCTAAAGTCGGAGGAAGACGGCCCCCTATGTATCATCATCTCGAGTCAATAACAGCAGTAATAGCAGCCATAATAACAATAGCAGCAGCATCAAGACAATATAATCTCGTTCGGCATGAAGAAGCTCGGGCAAGAGGCCACTACGCAGCTAATAAGAATGCTGCCATACAGCCTTAGGGCCGTGAACCCCAAACATAGCAGTTAACAATAAAAGAAGATGGTGAAAAGATAGTGAACAGAAACGGATGAACGAATGAAGGAAGATACTTAGCTGAAGAAATAACGTCAGAATGCGCCCATTTATAAGGAAAGATCACATGGTCTTCGATGCCTTTTGAAAGACAGATCGGTAGGCGCAATCAATGCATTCTTGAAAAACCGAATCGACGGCGGTACTACCACTTTGAAGAACGAGAATCGATAGTGCATTGAATAGCATCGAAAAGACAAGTCCAAGGGATTTCCCGGGTGTCACAAAGTCCCACGTCATAGGTTGCGCCACCAATATGACATCGGCACGGGGAACTCAAAAAGTTGGTCGTCAAAATTTGATTCCTATCGCTTCGGTCTAGGAAACTCGGAGAGTATCTGTATACGGCAAAATTGGAGGGTCCAATTTCACGTCATCAGAGCATTTCAGAAGATCGCCTTAAAGCCTCGAGGCTACAAAGATGCGCTCGAGCCTTCTCTCTCGGAGCCCATCGACACCCGGCATTAAGAGGATATCGGTCGGGGCTAGAGTAAAAATGGGGAGTCCCCAAGACGCGGCTAAGTATGACAAAGCCTAGCTAGGCTACTATGAGCCCTAATCGGGGCGTCACTTCCAGCCGTCCCATCTCCACACCTTTACAGCTAATGGGTACCTTACTGTATAAGCTTCCCCCTTCTATATAAAGGGGATTTTTACTATTTTATAGAAGATTGATGTTGCTCCAAAGACTCTATGTGATAACTCTCTCTCTTTCTCTCTAATACACTCTCTTGATATTGTTGCTCTATCTTATTATCTTTGTACTCGTTCTACATTTATTGCTTGTTATTGGACATAAAGAGCCTCCTTTAGTATTATTGCCTTTGTTAGCCCTTCCCTGATTGCCCCTGATAGCTCGAGTCCAAGATCGGGACCCGACCTCGAGGCCCCAAATCGACCAGCTCGAGGCCTCGAAAGGATATCTCTCTATTTGATTACCGCTTTATTTTAGCTCGCATCTCGCCCTTAAACTTTACACACATAGCATTTATTGCTCCACAACTGGCATAAAAATAGATCACGTATTTTTAGAGTCCCATCAACAAATCTAATTGTTATTACCATTTTCACAGTAAACAGTTTTGCGCCCACCGTAGGACTAAAAATAATAGTGATTATTTTCTTGCTAGTTTCGTTACACAACGCAAGTTATCTTTCACACTTCTTCTTGTCCAAGATCTTCGATTTCGGGTCAAAATGTCTGGCTCAGTGAATAGAGTTGAGAACAACAACATCGAAAACCACGGAGAGAACGGTGTAGCTATTCCAATCATCGGTGTGCTACCACTAAACCCCAATAATGAACATGGACCGATTCCAGCAGACGCGGGTTCGCAAGACGCACAGCAGGTCGACGAAACCTCACACACCGACAGAAGCGTACAGCAAGATGACCAACAGGAAGCCCGAAAAACCCCAGCTTGGGAAGAACATGAAGTTAGCCTTCATGTTATTTTTAAAATGTTGCAGGCACAACAGCTGGCTATCGCTCAGCTGCAAAGCCACCCAAAAATTCCCAGTACCATAGCACTAGGGACAGCTCCCCTGGCCGAACAGGTACCAGAAAGACTGAGCAATAATAGTTCGATAGCCGACCCTGCGATCGTAAAAATGATCGAGGATCTTACCAGAAGGATCGAGTCGGGCGAGAAGATGATAGCTGCCAACGACAAGAAGGTCGAAACTTACAACTCCAGGGTCGACCAAATGCCGGGCGCGCCCCCGGTCCTGAAAGGCGTAGATTCGAGGAAGTTCGTGCAGCGACCGTTCTCGGAGGAAGCTACTCCGAAACCCATCCCAAAAAAGTTCTGAATGCCAGAACTCCCGTGATGTCTTATTTCCCATCTGTCCCGGGACACAGCTCGCCACTTACGCTCGTCGCAAGACGATTGGGTCGCCAGTTTTCAGACCCAAACAGGCAGATCAGGAACATCGCCCGGCGCCCATGAAATTGCTGCAGAAAAGAAGGAAGCACGATTACGAGACTAGCTTTTAACATGAACAAATCTGAGAAAGCACGGGACGCTCCACTCACGCATATAGTTCCATTCTTCAGGGAATGGCATAAACTCCACTGGGATAACGTCAGTTGTCCGGACCCGGACGAATCGACTAGGCCAATCCTAATCTCTGCCTTCATCATCAGCAACAACAAAAGGCATAGACGAACGACACCGCAAGGTTAACAGACCTTAATGGTAAAAGGGCCGGTACAGCCTAACGAGATGGCTGAGCGTGAATTCAAGCTCCGCTTCCCGTGCAA
>NW_017682370.1:0-1874 GCF_001879085.1 Nicotiana attenuata | reverse complement strand
CTCGAGGACCTCCATCAAAGAGAGTTAGGCTTTAAGAAGCCAACAACTCCATCTCCAGTCGTCGAGGTGGTACCCGACCTCGGGGACCTCCATCAAAAGAAGTTAGGCTCCAGAAAACCTCCAGCACCGTTACGGGGTTCGAGATAGTAGCCGAACTTGAAGGGTTCCCACCAAGAGGAGGAACAGGCACTTCGAGCTCCGCTTATAGAGGCTCAACCCCAGGACACCGCCTAAATCCGGGTAACCCATCATCTAAGATCTATCTACAATAACTTAAAAGGTTATCCATGCCAAGTTCAAAGCAAATCTCAAGGTATCCGAAGCCGACCCTCACTCAGACACCACTCTAGCTAGATGTTGATAATCGTCAGCAGAAGCATACATTCAGGATCCCCGCAAAATTAAAAGGAATATGGAAAACATCAAAGGCAGAACTCAAAAAATATCTTTACATTTATGGAAATTTGCTTAGAACGGCCCTCGAGGGGTCCTTACATATGATTACAAAGGCTTACAAAGGGTCTATACACATAAGCAATAAAGCAAAAGGTAATGCATGAAGTAAAAGCCTAAAACCTAGTCTACCCTCGAAGGTATACCTACGGTGGCAGTGTCTTTGAGCGCAATTTCCTTGAATGGACGCCCCCAACAAACCCGCCCCGGTTCCTCAAAGTAGTACTTCAAAGAAGCACTTCAAAGGAGAAGACGAAGAAGAAAGTGGGATGAGCAGGAAGGGATGAAAAAACGCCATAGCCCGCCAAAGGTCGAGGACCCTCTCGACCAAAAGAGCCTCGGACCAATAACAGACTTGGCGGGCGTTGACCTCGCTTACACGGCTACTTTGAATCCACTTCTTGGGATACTGAGCCGTGCAAGCTACCAGCCAGGGTCGGAGCGCTACGCCGGACCGGGGGATGAAGGTGAGCAACGGTGTATAGTCCGAGCCCCCTCATGAGCAGTGTTGTATAGTCCAAATGACTTTCTAAAGTCGGAGGAAGACGGCCCCCTATGTATCATCATCTCGAGTCAATAACAGCAGTAATAGCAGCCATAATAACAACAGCAGCAGCATCAAGACAATATAATCTCGTTCGGCATGAAGAAGCTCGGGCAAGAGGCCACTACGCAGCTAATAAGAATGCTGCCATACAGCCTTAGGGCCGTGAACCCCAAACATAGCAGTTAACAATAAAAGAAGATGGTGAAAAGATAGTGAAGAGAAACGGATGAACGAATGAAGGAAGATACTTAGCTGAAGAAATAACGTCAGAATGCGCCCATTTATAAGGAAAGATCACATGGTCTTCGATGCCTTTTGAAAGACAAATCGGTAGGCGCAATCAATGCATTCTTGAAAAACCGAATCGACGGCGGTACTACCACTTTGAAGAACGAGAATCGACAGTGCATTGAATAGCATCGAAAAGACAAGTCCAAGGGATTTCCCGGGTGTCACAAAGTCCCACGTCATAGGTTGCATCACCAATATGACATCGGCACGGGGAACTCAAAAAGTTGGTCGTCAAAATTTGATTCCTATCGCTTCGGTCTAGGAAACGCGGAGAGTATCTGTATACGGCAAAATTGGAGGGTCCAATTTCCCGTCATCAGAGCATTTCAGAAGATCGCCTCAAAGCCTCGAGGCTACAAAGATGCGCTCGAGCCTTCTCTCTCGGAGCCCATCGACACCCGGCATTAAGAGGATATCAGTCGGGGCTAGAGTAAAAATGGGGAGTCCCCAAGACGCGGCTAAGTATGACAAAGCCTAGCTAGGCTACTCTGAGCCCTAATCGGGGCGTCACTTCCAGCCGTCCCATCTCCACACCTTTACAGCTAATGGGTACCTTACTGTATAAGCTTCCCCCTTCTATATA
>NW_017682369.1:9252-10018 GCF_001879085.1 Nicotiana attenuata | reverse complement strand
CCCTGACTACTTATTTAGTTAGTTTCGGGAACGTACGGGTACGGTACGTCCCGGGAGTACTTCCCCTGTACGTGGTCTTATTTTCGTTTGGACGTACGGGACGGTATCCCGGGAGATCCTCTGCACTATTTACGTTTGGGACTACATGACTTTATCCTGGGAGATCCCCTGCTTTTTATTCTTCTTACTGAGTTTATTTTCTTTCTGAGATTTCATCTTTATTTGACTGTTAGCATATTTAATTACACTGTTACGTTTTATACTGTTTTACCTTGTTATACTGATAACCAGTAGGGCCCTGACCTTCCTCTTCACTACTCGACCGAGGTTAGGCTTGGCACTTACGGGGTACCTCCGTGGTGTACTTATGCCCTTTCATGCACATGTTTTCGTGTGCAGATCCAGGTTCTTCTGCTCAGCCATACTATCCGTGAGGCGAGGCGACTTAGAGACTTCAAGGTATATCTGCCGCGTCCACAGACCTAGAAGTCGCTCTCTACTCTCCCTACTGTTATAGGATTTTCCCTGTATTTTTCCCTTGTAATTAGATTTCTGGAGTTAGAAACCTTATGTATTCTCTTTAGCTTGTGATTCATGAGATTCCGGGTTTTGGGAGTGTTTTTGTTCAGTTTGAGAGAGTGATATTGTATATGCCGAGCGGCATTATAACCTCCTTTATTATTTTACCTACTAGTTGGCTAGTTTCGCATCTTTAATTATTTTTCCACAAATTGTTAGGCTTACCTAGCCGTAGAGACTAGGTGCC
>NW_017682369.1:0-8036 GCF_001879085.1 Nicotiana attenuata | reverse complement strand
ATATATATATATATATATATATATATATATATATATAAGCACTAAGCCCCTATCGACATAGCGTTCCCCCTTTTTACCCTTTAAAAGTTAATCTCACACCAGGAAAAGTAGTCATTTAATTATTTTACTAATATTTAGGACTTCAAAATAAACTAAAATTTATTTAAGAAGATCCTAATATTTCGGTCTTCAAATTCAATTAAAATTTACCTTATTAATTTGTTTCCTTATTTGACCAGCTTTTATAAATATCCTTTTGTAGTTTTCTACATGGCCATTAATGTTTTTTTAATTCTTAGCCTCTAAGGTATATAATAGTATTTTTTTTTTCTAAATTGCCAATAATTGATTACCTAAAAATATGGAACATCCATCAGCAACGTATATTCTCTTTTTCCTGTTAAATTTTTAAGAGTTTTGCTTTTATCTTAACTTTCAATTTCTAGAAGTCTGAACTAATATGATGTTAATTTAGAAATAATTTAAGCTTCAACCATAATACATGAATTTGTAACTACAGTTAATATTTTAAACTTAAGTTAAACCAATGTATTTGGAACTCTTGAAATAACTATAAATTTATCATTTTCCCCTCGATAATTGAAAAATTGGCCTCAACATTGTGAACTCTTGAAATTTTAAAATTGTTATTAGCAGAGCGCATTCAGAGAGTTTAGGATAGCATTGATTCTTAATTGGTATTGTATGAACGTGCAAAGAAGAAAATTTAGACTTAAATTAATAAGAATACAGGCAACTTTTTCACATAAGAAGAGTCATTTGACTATAATTTTGATTAACTTTGGATGGAGAAATATTATTTTTTGTTGTATAATAACATTATAAACGTAGATTTTACAAAGAGATGCTGGATGAGATACAACAACATAGCATATTCGTATCTTATATAATAAAATTTTTATTACGATAATAAATAAAAAACTAATTACACCTAAATTCATTCAGAAAATGTTCAATTCAGCTATATATTGGATTAATGTATTAATATTTTTTTCATCATTTAAACATATATTGCGTTTAGTTTACCTCAATTACTATTTTTTAATAATTTGTATACGTATATATTGATTAACGTGATGCATACGTCTACACTAAAACTAGTAGAAAAGTAAAAACAAACAGGGAGAGTATTTGTTAGGACTTCCAATTTAAGTGATCTTCTCAACCATCGTAGCATTGCAATAACTCTAGTCTGTTTTCTGCTTCTAATAACAATTAATTACTTGAAAAGTTATTGCACGTTTTAAAATATTGTCACGACCCTAAACCACCCCGGTCGTGATGGTGCCTATCATAGTACTAGGCAAGCCGATTCAACACTAATGACATAAAGGTCCGTTTTATAAATTCATTTCCAAATCAGTTAAGAACACAGGTCTTTCATTTTAATATAACAAAATATGCGGAAAAACAAATACGCAAATACATCCACACTGCCCGATCCTGGTGTCACTAGTCATGAGCCACTAAGATACCGTCCAGTACTGTCTACTCAATACAAGAAAAGACTGAAATAAACAACACTAAGGATAGGAAGGAGAAAGGTAGGGCTGCGAACGCCGTGTAGCTACCTTGCTATCTCCGAAAATACTCAGAAGCTGCTGAAAGCTCTCACTCTGATGCTCTGGCACCTGGATCTGCACACAAGGTGCAGGGAGTAACGTGAGTACGCCAACTCAGTAAGTAACCAAAGTAAATAAAGGCTGAGTGCAGTGACGAGCATTTAAATCATATACATAATCTAACATAGAATCTCAATAGAAATATCAAAGTCAAATCCGTAGTTCAATTTCCAAACATCTCGTAGAAATTCCAGTTTCAATGAAAGTTAATTAAAACAGCCGTTCAATATTTTTCAATAGGGGCTCAGCATAAGAGAAGGGTGAACACAGTAAGTTCATAAACAAGCCCCTCGGGCAAAGTATCACTCATATATATATATAGCCTCTCAGGCAAGCCTCTCATTAATCAACACTCACACTCAGCATTCCCGCATAGATATCTCATAATAATAACCGCTGCGGCGTGCAACCCGATCCATAAATGTATAGTCGACCACGCTCACTGGGGGTGTGCAGACTCCGGAGGGGCTCCTATAGCCCAAGCTCTATATCGCTATGGCGTGCAGCCCGATCCAACATATCGCTGCGGCGTGCAGCCCGATCCATATACATATAAATATCGCTGCGGCGTACAACCCAATCAATAAATATATACATAATCCTCACCTTCAGGTCCTGTCCTCGACCTCTCTCAGTCATCAACCTCACAACCACTCGGGAATTTCATTAAAAATCAGGGAAACTCAGCCTAGACAACTTTCATATATTTAATACAGAGTAATGAAACTGACTCAAAAGTAAACAGGTAAAAATCATGACTGAGGATATGCTTTCGAATCAAAACAGTGTGAGGAAAGTAGTAAAATACCCCTGAGGGTCCAAAGAGTTCGGCACAAGGCCCCAAACATGGCATTCAACCCAAATTAACAGATTCATTTCTAAAACACATAGATATCATATAGAGTTTATCAAAATAAGCAACTCTACAACTACTACGGGATGGACCATGTCACAATCCCTACTGGTGCACGCCCACACGCCCGTCACCTAGCACGTGTGTCACCTCATTTATCAAAACAGTATGAAATTCCGGGGATTCATACCCTCAGGTCTGGATTTACAATCGTTACCTACCTCGAACCGGATGAAAATCTACTCCGCGATGCCTTTGCCACTCGACTCGGTCTCAAATTGCCCCGAATCTATCTAAAATCAGAATCATAACATCAATATATGCTAAAGAAATAAAGCCCATGCGAAAATAATCAAATTACATCAAAAATCCCGAAATTGGCAAAACCCGACCCCCGAGCCCACGTCTCGAAATTCGATAAAAATCACCACTAGAATCATTATCCTCCCACGAGTCTACCCATTTCAAATTCACCAAAATCCGACGTCAAATGGCCATCCAAATCCCAAAAATCCACTCTCCAAATTTTCTTCTATTTTTCCCCAATTTTCACCCCAAATTCTCAAATTAAATGATAAGAATCAAGACATAATCATGGAATTCAACCAAAAACAAGTAAGAACACTTACCCCAATCACTCCTCTGAAAATCCCCTATAAATTCGCCTTCTCCTGAGCTCTTTAATGAGTTTTGAAACTATGGCCTATAACTCTCATTTTTGAACTTAACATTCTGCCCTGATGCGACCTTCATCGCGAATGCGACATCCTCCTCGCATTCGCGTAGAACAAAACTCCACTGCTCACTCTTTCCTCTTTCACGAACGCGAGCTCCTTCCCGCAAACACGAAGCTTCAGCTGCGAGAGCCTTCGCGAACGTGTTCCTTCCTACGCGAACGCGATGAACAAGTTCCTGGGGTCCCAGCTGCTCCAACTTCCCTACGCGAACGCGACGCTACCCTCGCGTTCGCGATTCATAGGAGACCCAAACCTATGCGAATGCGTCCCCTTACTCGCAAACGCGAAGAGCCTCTTCACCCGCTGACCAAGCTCTTCTTCGCGAACGTGGGAAAAATTATTCGCGAACGCGAAGAACAAATCTTCTGCAACAAAATACCAACAAAATCTGCTACCCTTTCAAGTCCAAAAATGACCCGTTGAGCATCCGAAACACACCCGAGGCCCTCGGGACCCCAACCAAACATGCCGACAAGTCAAATATCACCATTCAAACTTGTTCCAACCTTCGAAACACTCAAAAAACACCAAAACATCATATCACTATCGGATTCAAGCCTAAGGATCCCAAAATTTCC
Source organism: Nicotiana attenuata (assembly GCF_001879085.1). Taxonomy (NCBI): domain Eukaryota; kingdom Viridiplantae; phylum Streptophyta; class Magnoliopsida; order Solanales; family Solanaceae; genus Nicotiana; species Nicotiana attenuata. The sequence continues at coordinate 4,225 of NW_017682369.1, read as the reverse complement.
GAATTCTGCAAATGATGTAAAAACCTATCAAACCACATCCGAATGACTTGAAATTTTTCACACACGTCACAAATGACACAATGGACCTACTCTAGTTTCCGGAGTTCCAATCCGAACCCGATATCAAGATTTCCACTACCAACCGGTTAACGCCAAAATTCTAATTTCGCCAATTCAAGCCTAAATCTACCACGGACCTCCAAATTACATTCCGATCACGCTCCTAAGTCCCAAATCACCTAAAGAAGCTATCCGAACCATAAAAACCCAATTCCGAGATCATTTACCCACAAGTCAACTTCCAGTTGACTTTTCCAACTAAATGGCCAACTTAAGAGACTAAGTGTCTCATTCCTCTCCAAAACTACTCCAAACCCGAACCAACCAACACGATACGATGAAATGTAGCTGAACAACACATAAAGAAGCAGAAATGGGGGAAACGGGGTTGTAACTCATGAAATGACCGGCCGGGTCGTTACATCCTCCCCCTCTTAAACAAACGTTCGTCCTCGAACGAGTCAAGAAACATACCTGAATCCTCAAATAGGTGAGGATATCTGCTCCACATCTCCCGCTCGGTCTCCCAAATAGCCTCCTCCACGGGGCGACCTCTCCACTGCACTTTCACTGAAGCTATATCCTTTGATCTCAACTTTCGGACCTTATGCTCCAAAATAGCCACTGGCTCCACATCATAAGTCAAATCACTATCTAACTGAACCGCGCTGAAATCCAAAACATGAGACGTATTGCCAATATACTTCCGGAGAAAAGAAACATGAAATACCGGATGCACACTTGACAAGCTTGGTGGCAAAGCCAGCTCATAAGCCACCTCCCCAATCCTCCGAAGCACCTAAAAAGGCCCAACGAACCGAGGACTCAATTTACCCTTCTTCCCAAATCTCATAGCACCCTTCATGGGTGAAACCTTCAGTAGAACCTTCTCCCCAACCATGTAAGACACATCACGGACCATCCTGTCAGCATAACTCTTCTGTCTTGATTGCGCTGTACGAAGCCCCTCCTGAATCACTTTCACCTTGTCCAAAGCATCCTGCACCAAGTCTGTACCCAAAAGCCTAGCCTTGCCCAGCTCGAACCAACCAACTGGAGATCTACAACGTCTCCCATATAAAGCCTCATATGGAGCCATCTGAATACTCGACTGATAGCTGTTGTTATATTCAAACTCCGCGAGCGGTAGAAACTGATCCCATGAACCCCCAAAATCAATAACACAAGCGCGCAACATGTCTTCCAATATCTGAATAGTGCGCTCGGACTGCCCATCCGTCTGAGGGTAAAGCTGTGCTCAACTCCACTGAGTACCCAACTCTCACTGTACGGCCCTCCAAAACTGCAAAGTAAACTGAGCACCTCTGTCTGAAATGATGGAAACTGGAATACCATGCTGGCGAACAATCTCTCGGATGTAAATCTCTGCTAACCGCTTTGTAGAATAGGTAGTACACACAAGAATGAAGTGCGCGGACTTGGTCAGCCGATCCACAATCACACAAATAGCATCGAACTTCCTCAAAGTCCGTGGGAGTCCAACTACAAAGTCCATGGTGATCCGCTCCCACTTCCACTCTCGAATATCTAACCACTGAAGCAAGCCACCCGATCTTTGATGCTCTTATTTCACCTGCTGACAGTTGAGACACCGAGCTACAAATCCCATAATATCCTTCTTCATTCTCCTCCACCAGTAGTGCTGTCTCAAGTCCTGATACATCTTCGCGGCACCCGTATGGATGGAATACCGCGAGTTGTGGGCCTCCTCCAGAATTAACTCCCGAAGCCCGTCTACATTGGGCACACATATATGACCCTGCATCCTCAATACCCCATTAGCACCAATAGTCACATCTCTGGCATCGTCGTGCTGAACCCTGTCCTTGAGGACAAGCAAATGAGGATCATCATACTGGCGCTCTCTGATGCGATCAAATAAGGAAGACCGAGAAATCACACAAGCTAAAACCCGACTGGGCTCCGAAATATCCAACCTCACAAACCGATTGGCCAAGGACTGAACATCAACTGCCAGAGGTCTCTCCCCAATAGGAATGTATGCCAAACTGCCCATACTTACCGCCTTCCTACTCAAAGCATCGGCCACTACATTGGCCTTCCCCGGATGGAACAAGATGGTGATATCATAGTCCTTTAGCAGCTCCAACCATCTCCGCTGTCTCATATTGAGATCTTTCTGCTTGAAAAAGTGCTGGAGGCTACGATGATCAGTGAACACCTCACAAGACACGCCATACAGATAATGCCTCCAAATCTTTAACGTGTGAACAATGGCGGCAAACTCTAGATCATTAACGGGGTAGTTCTTCTCATGGGGCTTCAACTGACGAGAAGCATAAGCAATTACTCTACCCTCCTGCATCAACACACACCCGATACCAACTCTCGAAGCATCACAATACACTGTATATGAACCTGAAGCTGAAGGCAAAACTAACACTGGAGTTGTGGTCAAGGCAGTCTTGAGCTTCTGAAAGCTCGCCTCACACTCATCCGACCACCTGAATGGAGCACCCTTTTGAGTCAGTTTGGTCAAGGGTGATGCAATAGATGAAAATCCCTGAACGAACCGACGGTAATAACCCGCCAAACCAAGAAAGCTGCAAATCTCTATGGCTGAGGACGGTCTGGGTCAACTCTGAACCTCCTCTATCTTCTTCGGATCAACCTGAATACCCTCACTGGACGCCACGAGCCCCATGAAAGCCACTGAACTGAGCCAAAACTCACACTTGGAGAACTTTGCATAAAGCTTCTCCTCCCTCAACTGCTGCAATACCACTCTCAAATGCTCCGCGTGCTCCTCCTGACTAAACGAGTACACCAGAATATCATCAATGAACACAATGACAAACGAGTCGAGATAAGGCCGAAACACGCTGTTTATCAAATACATGAACGCTGCTAGGGCATTGGTCAGCCCAAAAGACATCACAAGGAACTCATAATGACCATATCGGGTCCTGAAACCCGTCTTAAGAATATCCGAGTCCCTGATCTTCAACTGGTGATACCCTGACCGGAGATCAATCTTGGATAACACCCTTGCTCCCTGAAGCTGCTCGAATAAATCATCAATACGAGGCAAAGGATACTTGTTCTTGATTATAACTTTGTTCAACTGCCTGTAATCAATGAACATCCTCATTGTGCCATCCTTCTTCTTCATAAATGAACAGGCGCACCCCAAGGCGACACACTAGGCCGAATAAACCCCTTATCAAGGAGTTCCTAAGCTGCTCCTTCAACTCTTTCAACTCCGCCAGTGCCATACGATACGGTGGAATAGAAATGGGCTGAGTGCCCAGCACCAGATCAATACCAAAGTCAATATCCCTGTCTGGGGGCATGCCCGGCAGGTCTGCAGCAAACACATCGGGAAAGTCCCTCACTACTGGAACAGAATCGATACTAGGAGTCTCTGCACTGACATTCCTCACAAACGCTAAATATGCAAGACAACCTTTCCCAACCATCCGCTGGGCCTTCAAAAACGAAATCACCCTACTGGGGACAAAATCAGTCGAACCTCGCCGCTCAATCCGTGGCACACCTTGCATAGCCAATGTCACTTTCTTAGCATGACAATCCGATATAGCACGACACAAAGATAGCCAATCCATGCCTAATATCACATCAAAGTCCACCATACAAAGCAACAAAAGGTCCATTCGGGTCTCCAGACCCCCAATTGTCACCACACACGACCGATATATGCAGTCCACAACAATAGTATCGCCCACCGGAGTAGATACACGAACAGAGGAAACAAGAGACTCACAGGGCGTATCCAAATAACGAGAAAAATACGATGACACATATGAAAAAGTGGAACCGGGATCAAATAACACAGAGGCATCTCTATGGCAAACTAAGACAATACCTGTAGTCACCGCATCTGAAGCAATTACATCTGGTCTAGCTGGGAGTGCATAGAAATGAGCCTGACCACCACTGGATCGACCTCCCCCTCTAGGGCGACCCCTAGCTGACTGACCCCCACCCCTAGTTGCTTGGGCGGGTAGTGAAGTAACTGGAGCTAAAGTCGAGGGCTGGCCCCTCTGTTGAGATGAACTACCAAGAAGACGAGGACACTGCCTCCTCATATGTCCGAACTTTCCACACTCATAACAACTCCCTGGTGCGGGGAACGGGGATTAAAGGGAACCCCTAGCACCGG